>NC_059174.1:40228472-40348472 GCF_019923935.1 Bubalus bubalis
TTGTCTTAGGTTGTACAATTGCACTAATTTTAATATTTTGAGAGTTCAAATTGTTAATGTTCTTTTTTTGTTTGTTTAAAAAACTAGGCTGCAGGTGATATTGTTGACATAAGAGAAGAAATTAAAACTGACTTTGAATTTAAGGGTAAGTAATAAAACTTTTTTATATATAGTTATTTAAATATTTGCCATTTGTATTGATCTTTAAGGAGTCTTACATATTAGATTATATTTATGATACTTTTTATTTCATAAAATGCAAGCATTTGTTCTGTTTATCCATTTTATAATTCTTACATAAAATTGTTATATATTTAAATATATTTTTAATAAAACACATTAATGGATAACTTTTTGGTGAAAAACTTGATTTTTGACTGATGTACTTAAGTGATTAATTTACATGGCTTTTTCAAAGTTATTTAATGCTCCAAACATCTGAAACTCAGATAATGTATATTCATTATACATTATCCCAATTTGAACTTTCCCAATACTATTCCCAATTTGAACTTTAACTTTAGGAAATCAAAGCATATTTTAGCCATTCATTTTATGTTGGGTGCCGGGCCTTGCCATACACAGGTTGTTCCTAGGTTTATATAATAACTTTCTCTTGCTGAATCGAAGGTCAATTTTGTGTTTAGATTTACTTCTATAAAGGCAATGGTCCTCTGGTCTGCTGTAAAGTGTTCTAGTCATGAAAATTTTTAAAGTTTAAAATTAAATTAAAGTTAAACCATTAACAGAAATGGTTTATAATTACTACTGTAGAAAACTTTTAACATTTAGTTTGGTTATTAGAGTTCATGTTTTAGTAATTAACTCTGAGGAGAACTTGTTAATTGAAATAGGTGATTTTAGAAGCTATGTTCTAGCCACACAGGTTATGTAGTAGTATATGGCTTTGGAAGGTGAAATAAAAGAAACGTATATATAAGTTAGAGATGAAAAACAACTTAAGATTTTTGTGGTGACATGTCAATATGTAATTTAAAAGTTTGAAACATAAAATTTGTTAATACTCTTATCAATAATGGTAATAGAGAATAGGCTATGAAATATAATTTTGATATTTTCAAGTTTAGAAAACAGTTCTGTAAATTTGAATATATGATGGAGGTCATCTGTTAGCACCATGTCATAAAACAGCATTAGACTTCCTCCCGTTGCCTTTTCAAAGCTTTAATTTGCTTTTTAAAAAGATTATTTTTTTCAAATGAAAAGCAGGTAGATGTGAGTTTTGATTTTATCCATCTCCTGCCTCACATGAGGATTATAAATAAGATGAAGCAATTTAAAAGCTAGAAATACTCATATATAAAATTATAGTAGAATTTTCCAAGGATTAGGCTCCATAGATTTCTCCTAGGGTATTCCTGTCTGGCAGTGCCTTAGAGTTAAAAGTATCCTGTGACAAAGCTTTTATGTGTTACTTTAGTAACTAAATTCTCTTGAGTAAGGATGGAAGATGGGTATTACTTGTGTTGAATTTTGTGTTATGACTAGAGTGCATTGTGACCATTTCTGCTTATGCATTTTTGAAGCTCTCAGGCAGCTCTTTATAGTCTTTAATGTGCATGTGAATTCTCTGGGGCTATGGTTAAAATACAGATTCTGATTCAGCAGGTCTGGGGAGGCCCTGAGAGTCTGCACTTGTGAAGTGTTCTCCAGGGATGCTGGCACTGCTCGGTCCTTGAACTAAACAGGATTCTAAGAGTCATACATCCTTGGAACTCCACTGTTTGACTTAAAAATCATGTCTTGCTCTTTCTCAACATCCTCCTCACCTCAGAAGAAAGTCTCATTATGTCTAGGTTTGTGCCTTTTAAAAATTGGCTGTTAATGGCCATGTCCTTTTTTTTTTTTTTTTAACAGCAAAACACCGAATTGCTCATAAACCTCACTCCAAACCAAAAACTTCAGATATTTTTGAAGCAGAATTTGCAAATGATCTAAAATCCAAGGATCTGCTTGCTGATAAGGAACTATGGGATCGACTTGAAGAACTAGAGAGACAAGAAGAATTGCTGGGTGAAATTGATATTGATAGGTACCTAATGAAAAATTTCCTTACACACATTTCCTTATAAAATATGTGCCCCTTGAATAAAATACAGAAAAGCACGTTATCCTAAAATATCAGTAACACTACCACTCTAAGGCAAATATTAATTCTCTAGAATATTTTCCTTCAGGTCAGTGTGTTCATGCACATGCCCCATACATATGTGTGTCATAGAAATACTTAATATACCTATTTCTTATTATACGATTTCAGCCATATTTTGTATAATAAATTAAGATATACCAGATATTTATAATTATGGATACTTTATATATTACATTTTAAATGAGTTATTTTTTTTTACTGTAGTCAAGATAATGTAGTATTTTAAATGACTTGTTAAAAAGAAAAATATGCATTCAGTTTAAGTTTGTGGCTATAACATGTTTGTCCTTGCTTTCCTTTGCAAACTTTTTTGCTTATTGAGCAAGTAGTTTGTAATCTGGGTTTCCCTGGTGGCTCAGTGGTAAAGAATCTGCCTGCAAAGCAGGAGATGTGGGTTTGATCCCTGGGTTGAGAAGATCCCCTGGAGAAGGAAGTGGCAACTTGCTCCAGTATTCTTGCTTGGAGAATCCCAGGGACAGAGGAACCTGGTGGGCTATGGTCCATGAAGTTGCAAAAGAGTCTGACATGACTTAGCAACTAAACAACAAAATTTGTAATCTGGTCAAGTAGTTTTAAGTATGAAAAACTTGACCCAGTTGCCGTTTGAAATACACATTAGCGCTCACTCAAAATTGTCAGAGTGCTTAGTGAAAGGTATTACTATAGAAGTTGCTATATTATTTTACTTAAATGATATGCAGAGTTAGTTACTGTGAAAAATAAGGCACAGAATATTTTTTTCACTACAATTTCACCTATACTTAGGTCTTTTTAATTAACTGATACTGTTTCATTTTTGTAAATCAGTTTTGAATCTTGTGATTTTCTTCATTGCGATTCTTCTTCAACTTTTGCATGATGTTGTTTCCATTCTGTTGCATTTCTGGTTTTGGTTTTGTTTTTTTTTGTTGTTGTTGTTTTTTTTGGTTTTGTTATTTTTATAAGGTCCTCAAATTCTTTGTAGAATGAAGCATGGGAAATGTGTATATATGTGTATAAATCATATACATATGTAGAAGTCTTATTTTAAAAATTATAACAATACATGCTTATAAAATATTTTGATTATGAAAATAGAAAATTAGAATATGTTACAATTCTGTGGCTGTAATTTCTGGTCTTCAAATAGAGATAATATTCTCTGTGAATTTTATGCTAATTTATGATTGTACTATTTTTATTATATTTTATTTTATATGGCCAATATCTTCCTTGCAAAGATAAGAACATATTCTACTTATGTTTGAATAGCTACAGTATAGAATTAGCATAGAAACCATTTTTTCATTCATTTAAAAACATTTTTATTAACCTAGAAATCTAGTTTAAAAATATTCTATGCAAAACCTTATTTTTTATCTATTGAAATTAACTGAAAAAAATTCTAATGTGTTTGTTTGACCTTGTTTTCTTTTTCTTTACTATTAATAGTAAGCCTGATACTGTGATTGCAAATGGAGAAGATGTGTCCTCTGAAGAGGAAAAGGAAGATCAGAACATAAATGTGAATATGATGCATCAAGTAACAGACTCTCTCGCCCTCAGCAATTGTTATAACAGTCTTACAAATTCAGAACTCTTCAATGGTCAAGTGAATAGTCCATTGAACTATTCAGTGAATGGTTCAAGTTCTTACCACAGTAATGAAGATGATGATGATAATGATGATGATGGTGGTGATAGTGAAAATGACCATGATACCTTAGGGGTTGAAGATAATTCTATACCAACAATATATTTTTCTCACACTGTCGAACCTAAGAGGGTTTGTATACTTTTAACTTTACTAATTTTTTCATATGATTTGAATATTAATGATCATCTACAATTCTCTTTAAAAGAACAGTATTAACAGGGATTAATATTGTTGATAGTGCCAAATAAGAAAACCATCTTTTGCCTCTTGTTATGACCAGTTTTATCTGAAAAAGAAAAAGAAAAAAGTTTAGATAGTTAGCTGGTATTTGTATGTTGTTCTCTTGAAGCCACAATACAATTTGAAATTTGGTGGTCGGGAAGGGGATCAGATGAGTATTTGTGTATATTTATGATGAAAGTAACTGGCATTAGTTAAATTTTTAATTGTATCAGGTTATTTCTGTGTGAGCATATAATGAATAGGAGCATGATGAGCAAAAAGGAAAAATTTATCAGGAAATAAAAATTAGTTCCATTTCTCACAAAGTAAATATAAGCACCTCTGGGTATTCAGGACTTTATAGAGTTTTGGTGTTTTAGAGCTGGGGTTACTAGAGCGAGAGCTTCTAATACAGCTTTTCTTAGTATCAAAAGACTTTTTGTTCCCTCTTTACTTATTGTAGAATCCCCAGTTTTTAAATCCCAGATCAAAGCACGTTGGATCTTAGTGAAGGAAGGACCTTAAACTCATTCCCTTGCTCTCTTGGCCTCATAATACTGCTTTAAGGAGCCACCGGGAATTTCATCTTTCCAATTTGTCTTTCTCAAGGAAACTTAAGGCATAGAAGACTATAGAGTGAGTTAGTAATAAAACAGGGACTCTCTTGTCTTAATTTAGTGCTTTGTTTTTTTCTTTTTCTTCTTTTTAGCTATAAGGTACCCTTGTAGGGATTGCCTGTATCAAAGTTAACGGTCTGTGGTTATCAGTCTTAAGTGCCTGTGATTATTATTTAATGAAACATATTTAAAACATATTTACTATTTCTTAGGTCCTTTTAAGTGTTCGCTACTCTAATGTGAAGTGAAATAATTACATAGTTTTTTAAAATATATATTCTTATACTTCAGACTAAAAGAGCATCTTGTGAATTCTTTGGAAAAAATTGACCTATTACCAGAAAAAAAATTTTGTTTTGTGATTTTCTTTTCAAGCTTTAAGTTGGTTTTCATTTAGATAAAGCAGGAAGAATAAATAATATTTGCAGGAATGTTGTGGGGAAGAACAGTCATTAATATGGAAAGATGCTATAAATGCCAAGTAGGGATAGAAGAATAATGTGTTAATCCTGAATAGCTTTGATTTTATTTTTTTGATCCTTAAATTTTAAAAAATTAGAGGTATTTAAAAATTTTAAATAGTTAAGCATTATCTCATATTGTTTTTATGACTTAAATTTTATATTCTTACTGAATATTTATTTTGGTTAATTGTGCTCTTTGTTTTGAAATGCATAATTTAAGCCAAAAACTTATATCAAAGTAATGGGTGATGTGAAAGCTTGTAATAATCTAGCATTTAGTTTGTATGTATTTTGCTTTTTGTATAATAATAGTTGCTGATGACTAGAATTGGTCATTTAAAACTAGTCCCCAACCTTTTTTGGCACCAGGGACTGGTTTCATGGAAGACAGTTTTTCCATGGATGGGGCAGGATGGGAGGGAATGATTTGGGGATGATTTAAGTGCATTACGTTTATTATGCTGCCACTGATATGACAGGAAGCTGAGGTCAGGAAGTAATGTGAGCGGTGGAGAGTAGCTATAAATACAGATGAAGCTTCGTTTGCTCGCCTGCTGCTTATCTCCTACTGTGCAGCCCAGTTCCTAGCAGGCCACAGACTGATACCAGTCCGTGGCTCAGGGGTTGAGGACCCCGGATTCAAGAAGTAACGCATAGAAGTATGATAAACTAAGGACTTTTAGGTCTTAACTGATAATGCACATTATTTCAGTGTCAAAATATGTAAACTGCCTCTATTACTATTACTTCTTTAATTGTAGAGTTTATTGGTTTTAGTTTTGGCCTTAATTTGTCAAAATGATAGTGATTTTTTTGCTGTGAAATTTTTAGGTCCGTATAAATACTGGAAAAAATACCACCTTAAAATTCAGTGAAAAAAAAGAAGAAGCCAAGCGTAAGCGAAAGAACAGTTCTGGCAGTGGTCATTCTCCCCAAGAGCTGCCCATGATCAGGACTCCTGCTGATATTTACAGGTGAGTGGTATTCATAGACAGCAGAGCAGTCTGCTCTTCCTTTCTCTCTTTTTGCAACTGAGTATTTACAGGAAAAGGTTGCTCGTAACACAGAAGTCTCTGACTGGAAAGTGAAGTATTTTGATGGAGTTAGCTTTGTGTTTTAAAGGCTGTCAACAAGCGCTGCTGAGCCCCAACACAGCTTCCCAGTTCAAAGCAAGTAGAACATTGCTCGTTTTTTTTGCATTTCCCCCTCTTTACTAGTGCTTTTAAAACATTCCCAATCTGGTCAAAACTTGTTGTATGTGAACTTTAGAGATGACAGTGTGTTTCTGTGCTGGGGCAGCGCTGTGCTTCCACCACTTTGGCAGTGCTTGGTTAGCCATGTGGTCTGCCTTTTCACAGAGTCTGTGTACGCTCTTTCAATTTTTTGTTGTAATGTTTGCTGAGAAAGCTGTCATTTGAAAATATCTACTATTTTCATGACCCTTATTTGTAAAATAGTGAAAATTGCTAAATGACTTCGAAAATATATGTACGTTTTGGACAAAACAATCAAGCTGTTGTCACCCAGAACATACTTATAAATAGACTGCTGTATTTTATTGGGTCAAAAAATTATACTTTTAAAAATATTGATAATATAAAGATGTCACTTGAGGCCACAAAATTATTGTGATGGTGAAAATTTTGGATATGTTTGAATAAAATATTTTAAATTAATTTCTAGAAAAGACTTTTCAAAAAATCATTATAAATTTATCCTGTTTTATGTTAACTAAAGAACATATATGATTTTTATATTATAGAGTCTTTGTTGATGTTGTGAATGGAGAATACGTCCCTCGTAAGTCAATCCTGAAGTCTCGAAGTAGAGAGAACAGTGTTTGCAGTGATACCAGTGAGAGCAGTGCTGCTGATTTTGATGATAGACGGGGAGTGTTGAGAAGCATTAGCTGTGAAGAGGCCGCTTGTAGTGATGCTAGTGAGAGCATTTTGGAAGAGGAACAAGAAAATCATCAAAAGAAACTTTTGCCTTTATCAGTAACACCTGAGGTTTGTGTGTATCTTTAATTCTTTATTTCATATAGTATCTTTGAGAGTTAAAAAGGTATTGGTAGCTCCATTTCAAAGGGATATGCAATTTCAGGTTTTCCCCATTTTACATAGTTATTTTGGGAGTTGAAAAGACTTAAAAAATTGTAGCTGCTGTATCTTCCAGGTATGGTCTATGAATCATTAATCTTATTGTCTTTAAATTATTTTATTTTGAATAGTTATTTAATGACATTAATTGACAGGGTAATGACATTGTTTATTTTGTAGCTTCTTTGGTTCATACATATATTTAGTCTCAGAAGTCATAGAGCCTAATTAATCATAGGCTTGTACTTTTTTTGGTAATTGATAATTTATAAAAGTCCTTAGCAGCTCCAGTGTTCTTGCCTGGAGAATCTCATGGGCAGAGGAGCCTGGTGGGCTACAGTCCATGGGGTCTCAAAGAGTTGGACATGACTGAAGCGACTTAGCACAGCACACAGTCCTTAGCAAAAACAATATAGGTATTAAAATAGTTTGAAATTGTTTGGTAACAAAGTATTACCACTCTTGAAGTTCTGTTTCTGTGAAATAGAAATTTTAATGTATCTTAATTAGGATATATATTTCATTTTTGGTTAGAAAATTGTTTTTGACCATGCTGTGCGGCTTGTGGGATCTTAGTTCTTCAACCAGGGATCCAACCCATGTCCCCTGCATTGGAAGCATGGAGTCTTAACCACTGCACCACTAGAGAAGTCTCATGGCTAGAAAATAATTTAGCAGCCTTTAAAAAATAAATTCCACTAGACCAGACTTATAGCCAGTGTTATAAAATTAAAATAGTTCAAGTAGCAGATTATGTGCATGGCTGTGTGCACACTCAGTCCCTCAGTGGTGTCTGACTCTTTGCGACCCCATAGATTGTAGCCCACCAGGCTCCTCTGTCCATGGGATTTTACTGGCAAGAAAACTGGAGTGGGTTGCCATTTCCTCCTCTAGCAGATCTTCCCGACCCAGGGGATGAACCTGCGTCTCTTGCATGGCAGGTGGATTCTTTACCACTGAGGCACTGGGGAGGCCCAACAGATAATACTTTTCTCTTTTAAATGCTTTGGTAGAGTTAAAGAAGAAAATAAGTAACGTATGACAGATAATTATCTATAGTTCTTCTATATTTTGGCTTGTGCCAGTGAAATTTTTAACTCTTGGAAGTTATGGAACCATTTTACAGTCTAGTGAGAGCTATAGATCCTCTCCTCAGAAAAATGAGTGCACATATAACAGTGTTACCTACCACGTTACACACAGTTTTGTGTGTGGGGAAAAGAGTGATACTGGGAGACACCAAAATAAGAATGTTATCGATTCCATTATACCCACACTTGATATTTTTTATTCTTGTGTTTAGTGGGTATTTCAGATTTTAATTTAAAAAGTATTTGGGAAGACTGGGGAACTCAGGCCCTTATCAAACTTATGTACCCATTTGAGTATATGTCAAATACATATTAAAATATTTATCTTTGTATATGAGTAAACATACGTACCGAGAAGGCAGTGGCACCCCACTCCAGTACTCTTGCCTGGAAAATCCCATGGATGGAGGAGCCTGGTAGGCTGCAGTCCATGTGGTCTCTAAGAGTTGGACACGACTGAGCAACTTCACTTTCACGCATCGGAGAAGGAAATGGCAACCCACTCCAGTGTTCCTGCTGGAGAATCCCAGGGATGGGGGAGCCTGGTGGGCTGCCGTCTATGGGGTCGCACAGAGTCGGACACGACTGAAGCGACTTAGCAGCAGCAGCAGCAAATATACATAAGACTTCTGTTGCTTGTGCTTCATGTCCCTAGGTGGTACTAGTTGTACTAAATAGTAATTGGCAATGGAGAGATCATTAGTATTTAGGTACAGTTTGTATGATTAGAATATTCTCCTTTCCTACTCCCAATATAATGATCTCATTTGACCTGGAGAGTATCTTATTTAATAGTCTTCCATACTGTTAGAAAAATAAGTGATAGACTTTTGCTGTTTTTAAGTATCTGAAAATTAGGTTTTAGTAAGGAGTTAATGTATCATGATATAGTTAGAACTCAAGACTAGAGTTTATTTTCATTTCATCCTACTTAATAGCTTTGCATTTCATATTGAACTGTTACAGTTAGCATCTAGCTGTTATAAAGTTTTTAACATCAAAATAAATAGTTCATGATTATGGCAAGTACTTTGAAAGATATTTTTCCTTATCTTTAAATGTTAAAATATTCTTTTTCAAGAGCTTTTTTTGTATAATAAGAAGGCTCTGTACTCATCATGATAAAATAGAGTTTTTAGAAAAGTAGACTTTGAATTCCCTTTAAAAAGCTGGACTCCATGCAGGGTCTCACAGTAGTGTGGGAGGGTCAGGGCATTCTTGGTTCTCCTTTGGTGGGGCAAGCTGGAGCAGATTGGCTTTTTAAACTACTCAAGTGATACATTGTCTTAACTGATTTGTTCACTTGGTAGACAAAGGAAAGTAAAATATATTTGACAGTTTGCATGTCAAATGCGTGTCAAATTTAAGTTTGTACATAATGAGTTTTTAGAAGATGAAAGTAAGGAGATTCCAAATACTAGAAATCTTTAAAAAAAAACCATAACAACTTGATTTTGATGGATCTCTCCTTAAAAAGATACAGAAAAGACCTATCTTTGGTTTTATTTCCATCGTTTTGTACGCAGTATATACATTTGTACATACATTTTGTACACATCATATACACACTACAGTAGACAAAAATAAAAAATGTCCAGCAAATAGGGGGTTGAAATTAAAGAATAATTTTTGTGGTGCCTTGATTTCTGTTATTGAATTTATTGCATTAAAATTCGAGATAGACAATTATTTCCACTAGCACCAGCACTTTTAATTTTCTGTTTCCACTGACCTTAAATAAAATTGTGGCAAGATGCAATAAAATAATCAAATAATTGCATAAATGGACACCACCTAAGAGAGGTCACTGCTACTGAAACTGGGCTGTAGGCTTTCAGGCAGGATGGTCACCATAGGATAGCTCATTTATCAGTTGATGTTTGACACTCTAATAGAATTTTTAATTTTAATACATTATTTTTCACAGCATGGTCTGGATGTGAATGGAATGAATGTATGAAAGTTGAGGACCTTTTATTTACCCATTTTTTTTAAATCCCATATGCACATGTTTTTTACATTTTGTTTTCTTACATGTGTACTGTTAAACATCTATTTGTATTGGTGGTGTAATTAAAATACTTTTTAATGGTACTTGATTTCTATGAGCAATTTGTATTTTGATGTTGTAGTTTTGTGTATCAGAAAATCTTATGAAAAGAAATGTCTGGCACTGCAATGCAGGATAAAGATTTTGTGGGCATCTTATTTGTGCTTTGTTATCATAATCTGATTTTTTGTCTTCTAGGCTTTTTCTGGAACTGTAATAGAAAAAGAGTTTTTGTCACCCTCCTTAACACCACACCCAGCCATGGCTCATCCTGTGCTACCCACCATTCCAGAACGAAGAGAAGTTCTGTCAGAAGTATCAGAAGGAACTACAAAGAGGGTTTCAAAGTTCAAAGCTGCTAGATTGCAGCAGAAAAACTAGGGCCTGCCTAGGAAATGGGAGTTTACATCCTAAAACGTAGTTTTGCAATTGTTTAGAAAATGTATAGCAAAATATGTTACATGTAATTTGAAATAAGGCATCCTGAGTAAATTTGGCAGCAAGTTCTCTTACTCTTATCGATGGTATTAAAAAGAAATCAAAGTAAATATTTAAATACTTTAATATTCAGCTTGTTTTGTTAATTCTCTGAATACCGTCAGCACTCATTGTTAGGTTTGCCATGTCATATGGTGGCAGCATTTTGAATTATTTTTCAAAGAATGCTGTTCATATGTGTTGTTTTTGTGTTTCAAACTAAATACTGGCAGTTTTGTTCCAGCTTCGATATTGTGCACACCATATGGATCATTTTAAAGAAACTTTTAAAATTTCAAGTAGATTCAACAATTATATTACTTGCTTTACCTTTTTAAAGGCACTTTAAAAAAAAAATCTACTTCTTGTAGGTTTTGCAGCTAGGTGGCTATTTAAAAAAATCTGTCCCTGTTTGACTGTTGTTCTATAATCTCTACGGTAGAAAGCTCCATGTACCCAACAGAAAGTTTCTTTGATTGAAAGAATGGTGTTTTGTAAAACATTTTTTTTTTTAAGTAAAAATTTTATGAAACTTGGTCTCTAAAACGTTGTGAACTTTATGACTCAGAATTCAGTATGGAAATGCCTCTCATATGTGTGCTGCGTGCACCGTACAGTGGGTCCAGGATGCTTACGGCTCCTCAGGCGGTTCTCCCCGCGTGTGTGCAGTGTTAAGCAGCAGTTTATTTTGGGAGAGAAGGAAAGGTTGTCTAGATGATAGAAATACATAAGTAAATTTTCATAAATAAGAAATTTTATGTTTTAATATTCTGAACATTTTCATTCTTTAAGGCTACTTTCCTACTAGTAAATAATTGAATAACATATTTACTTTTGGCAGAACACCTTAAAATAAAGAGAAATTTATCCTAACATTGAAAATTACACTTGCAAGTGTTAATCATTAGCTTGATGCATGCTAAAATGTAGCTTTTAAAAAGCATTCTGCATTAGTACTAAAATAGCCATCAATGCCAGTCCACCCTCTATTCATGGCTAAATATTTAAAGGTTATTTATAGCTTCTTTAATGAATTCTTGCTTAAACAAAGTGAAATTATGTCCTAGAAAAGTAGAAGCTATTTGTAACTAGAGCAGCACAAACTGTAAAAATTTTATGAATATGTATCTTAGTAATAAGGGGATGAGCCTGAATCCCCACAAGTTAATGGATAATTCAGAACAGAGGGCTGATTTTAAAAGATTGCCTAAAAATGTAGATTTTTTTCTTTAGTAAATTTTGATCAACTGTATATATTTTTAGTTGAAAACTTTTTCTCTCAGCCCATCCCCCACAAAAAACAAAATAACCAAAAGTATAATCCCATGCACACAAGAGCCCACAGTTCCAACTGCTTGTCAGGTGAGCCTTTCTCTGATTTTCCCCCAGAAACAGACTTCATTGTGGGATTACTGTGGTGTTCTTTACAGACGTATAATTTCAAGAGTACTGTCATTAAATAGTTTTTCATGTTCATCAACTTCATCTTGAGCCTGTTGTTGTTTATGTAGTTTATATTTCTTCTTGCAAGTAGATGTTTTCCATCATGGGACAAAATGGTAGTAGAAACAAAGAAGTGTTAGATTTTCTGCTGAAGACTGAAGGAAGTAGTGTTGCCCCATTTCATAGCTTCAGTCTTAAAACAGAATTTCAAGTTGTAACTTAACCATATACCTTTGTTTTTTATGTTAAATTCAGTATTCAATATGATAATATGAAATTGGTCTTAAGTGTTCTCTTTTAAATCATTGTAAAATAGACTGAATTTTTTTTTTTAACTTTTAATTTTGAATTGTAGATCTACAGAAAAACTGGCAAAAAATAGTAGATTTCCCAAATACCCCCTCATCTAGCTTCTCCTAAAGTCATTTCATCTTGTATGGCCAAAATACAATTATTAAAACCAAGAAATTCACTTTAGTACAATACTATTAACTAATCCGCAGATCTTATTTGAATTTCACCAACTTTGCATTCAGCGTTATTACTGTGATATTTGCCTAATGGTGGTTTTCTGTTTTGCCCTTTCTTTCAACATTTATTTCTTGGAATTCTTTTGTGATGAAAACCTGTCATTCACCTCCCTGATCCCTGTTCCATTTATTAATTCATTTCTTTATAGCAGTATGGACTTGGATATTCTGTTCTATGAGTCAAAATCCAATTATCATTATTTTGTTTGCTCAAATTTTCTACCTCTGATGTTTAGGAACTCCTTTGAGTTGACTCCTGAATTCTTTCAGCAAGTCTCCATCTCTTTTTGAACACTCTTTCTGACATCACAAAATGTTATAGGCATATCTTGTATTTTTCCTGCCCAACCTTGGAACAGTAACCACTTCTCCAAAGAGCCCTTGATCCTTCTGTTGGACAATGGTGTTTAAAAACCAACATCTTCTCATGTGGGTGTGTATATTACCATTTGATATTGTTGTTTCTAGGCTCTTTTAGCAGGTGTAGGAAGTTTTGTTACTAACTCATGTACATATCTATATGTTTGTTTGCTTATGTACATTAAAAAATGTAAGTTTATACAGATACTTCCTGATTTTAATATAAGACCACCGGGTTCATTTAGTTTTTTTTAAATTTATGACTTCTTTCTTCAGTAGTGAGAAATCTAGCTTTTATTATATATAATGTGTTTACTTATTTTAAAAATATCTAATACAGTTGACCCTTAAACAACTCTGAGGTTTGGGGCACTGACTCTCCCCGCAGTCAAAAATTGGCATATAACTATACAGCTGTCTATAGTCCTGTGGTAGATATCTCCTGAAGAGGGAAAAAAAAAAACCCAGCGTGTAAGTGAACAGGCACAGTTCACACCCGTGTTGTTCAAGGTCAACTGTTGACACACACAAGTAGTTTCAGACTGTTAACCCTAATCCCCAGGAGAAAAACATTTATTAAATATATTTCATTATTTATGTTCAGTTCTTTTTAAGTATCAGTCAAGGAGCTTTTCTAAGGTTCTTTTTCTTTCCCATTCCCTTTATTGTGATCTTTCACATATAACAGAGTTAGGTTCATTTGTTAGTGTTTGTGTTCCAGTTTGGAGTCTCTTCATCTTGTGGTTGGGTTTAATGGTTTATTTGGGGTGTGTGTGAAGGGTATACGAAACATTAATGTGGTTCTAAGAGTCGCAGCTATATAGAAAGATAAATACAGAGAAGATAAACATTCTACTCTTTCTGCCCCATTCTTTTTTTTTAATTGATAACAGAGGTGTAACACTTTTTTGTGTATAGATATAACAGTTTATTCAGCCACTTTGCTGTCTATAGGCATTTAAATTTCTGATATTTTGCAATTGCAATGAATAACTTTGTTGTATATGTATATTTTTGTATCATTGGAAGTATCTTCCAGGTAGATTTCTAGAAGTAGGATTAATGGTCTATCTTTACGGTATGATTTCTTTTAAACATGATAAAAGTATGTACAGCAAAGTATTTGTTGTTCTCTTATCAAGGACCTGGTTTTAACAGATTTGCTTGCATATCTACATTTTATTGGTAATTCTTTAATATTAACTTTGGGACGCTGTAATGTCCTAAAGGGACCTTAAGGGTTTATAGTGATTATGCTCATTTTGCTATATTTTTATTTTGGGGTGGGAAGGGAGTTGGTCATGCAAATGATTTATAAGACCTTTCTGTAATTTGGAATATTCCCAGTTTTATAAAATACAGACACCTCATTATATTTATTTTTCTCCTTCATAAGAAACAGATAATCAAGGATGCTAGTTTCTGTGTATCCTTTCGGTGAGTGGTATATAGGCTTTCAGTTAAATGCCTGTTAAATGAATTCCTTAACTACAATAAATATTTATGGTTTTATGTTTAATCCATTGGTCAATATTGTCAAATTTTTACATTTTACAGTGCCTTATCAGTTAGTTACATTTCATTTTAAAGGAACATTGTTTAGGATATGAGGAAGTTTTTGCAGTTCCCCTAAATAACCAATGAATCGTAAAGAATCAAGTAATTTTGATCATTTACTCTGTATCAAGCATTTTCTGTGTACTTTATGTGAATCATTTCATTTAAAACTCACAGCAGCCGGCTGAGGTAGGTACTATTTTTTAATCCTTTTCCTCCCACTCTGCTCCCCTATTTTAGAGATGAGGAAACTAACTCAGAGAGATTGAACAACATTTTTAAGCCACAGAACTATTAAGTAAAACCCAGGAAGCCTTGCTCCAGAATCATCAGGTTTTCCCATTTTTAAGAAGTTTAAATTTTTTGCCCTCTAAATAAGAGCGCATAGCTAGTAAGGAACTGTGTGCCCTGTATATCTCTATAAAGTGAAAGTGAAGTCGTTCAGTCGTGTCCGACTCTTTGCCACCCCATGGACGGTAGCCTACCAGGTTCCACGATCCCTGGGATTTTCCAGGCAAGAATACTGGAGTGGGCTGTCATTTCCTTCTTCAGGGGATCTTCCCAACCCAGGGATCAAACCCTGGTGTCCAGCATTGTAGACAGACGCTTTACCGTCTGAGCCACTAGGGAAGCCCCGTATATCTGTATAATCTTGTTTATTCATGAGGCCACCTTTTAAAAACTATGAGTTGGAGAACTTTGTTTCTTAAACTTTAAACATATTCATTTTGACTTTTTGGAATGGAGGTGAAGTTTCGGTGATTTGGCCATATGTATAAAGAAAGTTTAACTATTTCATTGAGAAATTCATTTTTATGTGAATGGGGCAGCAGAGTGTGAGATGGTTAGATAGCATCTCTGACTCAATGGACGTGAATTTGAGCAAGCTCCGGAGTTAGTGAAGGACAGGGGAGCCTGGCGTGCTACTGTCTGCAGGGTTGCAAGGAGTTGGACCCAACTTAGCAACTGAACAACAGCGGACATTATTATATATGTGACATATATGCATATTATATATGTTAACAGTGACTTACTGTGCTGTTTTGAGCATTCTTTTTACCCTGCTTGTTTATTGCCTTCTATGCCCCAACTCTACAACTCCCTTTAATACTCTTCAGAAAAAGTTTCCGTTTTTCTGTTCTCTCCATTGACTTGGAAGTTATATACTTGGCTATATTTTAATTTTTGACACTTTTCTATAAAAATGTGCATTTTCCAGACAGTGTGGTGATCACTTTAGTGTTTGTGGTACTTTGGTTCCACTTTTTTCAACAGTTTTATTGAGGAATAATTTGTATGCCATAATATCCCTTTTTTCTTTTACTTTTTTTAAAGTATAGCTGATGTAGCTTCCCTGGTGGCTTGGTGGTAAAGAATCCATCGGCAATGTGGGAGACCTGGGTTTGGGAAGATCCCCTGGAGAAAAGAGTTCTGTGGACTGTATAGTCCATGGGGTCACAAAGAGTTGGACATGACTGAGTGACTTTCACAGGTGTACAATATAGTGATTCACAATTTTTAAAGGTTATGCTGCACTTGTAGTTATTATAAAGCATTGATTATATTCCCTGGTTGTACAGTATATACTTGCTTTATTTTATACATAACAGTTTATACCTATTAATCCCCTACCCCTGTATTGTCCTCTCCCACTAGTAATGACTAATTTGTTCTATTTGTGAGTGTGCTTCTTTTTTGTTATATTCATTAGTTTGTTGTAGTTTTATGATTCTGCATATAAGTGATACCATATAATGCTTGTCTTTCTCTGTATGACTTATTTCACTTAGCATAATACTCTCTAAGTCCATCCATGTTGCAAATGGCAAAATTTCATTCTTTTTTTATGGCTGAGTAGTATCTCATTGTATGTATGTGTATATATACACACACACCTCTTCTTTACCCATTCACCTGTTGATGGACACTTAAGTTGCTTCCTTATCTTGGCAGTTGTCCTTAATGCTTCTGTGAACATTAGGGTGCATGTATCTTTTCAAATTACTGTTGTTTTCAGATATATTCCTAGGAATGGAATTGCTGGGTCATATGGTAGTCCGATTTTTAGTTTTTTGAGAACCTCCTATACTGTTCTGAACAGTGACTATACTAATTTACATTCCCAGCAACAGTGTAGGAGGATTCTCTTTTTTTTCCCCACATCCTCGCTCACATTGTTATTTGTGTTCTTTTTGATGCTAGCCATTTTGACAGGTGTGATACAATATCTCATTGTGGTTTTGACTTGCATTTCCCTGATGATTAGTGATGTTGAGCATCTTTTCATGTGCCTGCATAACATTCTTTTTTTAAATATACAATTTGATGGGTTCTAGTAGATTTCAAGTTGTGCCACTAACTCATCAAAGCACATTTCCATCATGCTAAAAATACCCCTTTTTTTCTCAATTATAGTTAGTTCCCATTCATATCCCCAAGCCTTGGGTAATCACTAATTTGCTTCCTCTTTACAGATTTACCTTTTCTGGATAGTTAATTTAAATAGAATTATGCAATATGTAGTCTTCAGCGTCTATCTTTCAATTAGCCTAAGATTTTTCAGCTATGTCCATGTTGTATTATACTTCAGCATTTTGTTCCTTTTCATTGCTGTATAGTGTTCTGTTGTATGGATATATGGCAATTATTTGTTCATTCATAGTTGATGAATACTTCAGTTATTCAGTTCTCTGGTTATTGTGAATAATGTTGCTATGAACATTCATATGCAAGTTTTTGCGTGGACATATATTTTTGTTTCTTTTAAAAAATTCTTTTTTCTTTTTTGAGTAGATAACCTTGGAGTGGACTTGCAGGATCAGATGGTGAATTTAAGCGAAGCTTTGAGAGATTACAGTTTTCCAAAGTGGCTGTAGAATTTTACATTCTCACCAGCAATGTAGAAAGTTTCTAGTTTATCCACATCCTTGGTAATGTTAGTATCTTTTTTCATTATTTCCCCCATTATAGTCATTCTAGTGGCTATGAAGTATATTTTCTCTTAAGTCTTTGATATATCTGATTTTTTTTTTAATGGTATCTCTTAAAGCACAAAAGTCTGGTTTTGGTGAAGTCCAGTTATTTTGGATAAGTTTTTTCTTCAAGGATTGTACTTTTTAGCGTCTAAGATTTCTTTGCCTAAGCCAAAATGACAAGAATTTTCCTCCTGTGTTTTTTTTCTGGAAGTTTTATAGTTTTAGAATTAAGGCTATGATCCACTTGGAGTTAATTTTTGTGTGTGATGTGAACAGAAGTCTAAATTCAATTAGATACCGGTTGTTGCAGAACCATTTGTTGAAAAGACTGTGCTTTTTTTTTTAGCCAATGAATTATTACTTTTTATTATTTTTTTAACACCAGAAACATTTTGTATTGGGGTGTATTAAAAAGCAGAGACATTACTTTGCCAACAAAGGTCCGTCTAGTCAAGCCTGTGGTTTTTCCAGTGGTCATGGATGGATGTGAGAGTTGGACTGTGAAGAAAGCTGAGTGCCGAAGAATTGATGCTTTTGAACTGTGGTGTTGGGGAAGACTCTTGAGAGTCCCTTGGACAGCAAGGAGATCCAACCAGTCCATCCTAAAGGAGATGAGTCCTGGGTGTTCATTGGAAGGACTGATGCTGAAGCTGAAACTCCAATACTTTGGCCACCTCATGCAAAGAGTTGACTCATTGGAAAAGACCCTGATGCTGGGAGGGATTGGGGGCAGGAGAAGGGGACGACAGAGGATGAGATGGCTGGATGGCATCACCGACTCGATGGAAGTGAGTCTGAGTGAACTCCGGGAGTTGGTGATGGACAGGGAGGCCTTGCGTGCTGTGATTCATGGGGTCTCAAAGAGTCAGACACGACTGAACGGCTGAATTGAACTGAACTGATAGTTAACAAGGTTGTGATAATTTTAGGTGAACAGCACAGGGATTCAGCCATACATGTACATGTATCCATTCTCCCCCAAACTGCAGTCTCATCCATTCTGGCACATAATATTGAGCAGAATTGTGAAGTCCCTAATTATCCGTTCTCCCCCAGCAACCATAGATTTGTTTCCTAAGTCTGTGAGTCTCTTTTGTAAGCTTATTTGTATCTTGTTTTTAGATTCCATGCATAAGAGATGTCATATGATATTTCTTCTCTGTCTGACTTCACTCAGTATGACACTCAATAGGTCTATCCATGTTTCTGCAAATGGTTTTGTTCCATTCTTTTTAATGGCTGAGTGATATTCCATTTTATATAGGCACCACATCCTTCTCCATTCCCCTATATCAGTGGACATTTAGGTTGCTTCCATGTCTTGGCTATTGTAAACAGTGCTGCGGTGAACATTGGTGTGCGTGTATCTTTTGGGGCCATGTTTTTCTCTGCATATATGTCCAGGCATGGGATTGCAGTGTTGTATGGTAGTTCTAGTCTTTTAAGAAACCTCCATACTGTTCTCCATAGTGGCTGTACCAGTTTATATTCCTACCAACGGTGCAGGAGGGTTCCTTTCTCTCCACACCTTCTCCAGCATTTGTTGTTTGTGGATTTGTTGATGATAATCATTGTGACCAGTGTGAAGTGATATCTCATTGTAGTTTTGATTTGCATTTCTCTAGTGATGTTGGACATCCTTTTGTGTGGTATTGGTCATCTGTATATCTTCTTTGAAAAAATATCTATTCAGATCTCCCCATTTTTTGAGTAGATTGATTGTTTTGATGCTATTAAGCATCATAAACTGTAAATTTTGGAGATAAATCCCTTATGCAAATATTCTCTTTCAGTCTGTGGGTTGTCTTTTCATTTTGTTTATTGTTTCCATTGCTGTGCAAAAGCTTTTGAGTTTAAGTAGGTCTCATTTGTTGTTTATTTTTGCTTTTATTTCCATTATTCTGGGAGATGGATCAAAAAAGATACTGCTGTGACTTATGTCAGAAGAGTGTTCTGCTTACATTTCTTCTAGGAGTTTTATAGTGTCTGGTCTCACATTTTGGTCTTCGACCATTTTGAGCTTATTTTTGTGTATGGAGTTGAGGAATGATCTAATTTCACTTTTTCACATATGCCTGTCCAGTTTTCCCAGTGCCATTTGTTGAAGAATGTATCTTTTCAACGTTGTGTAGTCTTGCCTCTTTTGTCATAGAGTAATTGATCATAGGTGCATGGGCTTATTTCTGGGTTTTCTCTCCTGTTCCATTGATCTATATTTCTATTTTTGTGCCAATACCATACTGTTTTGATGACTATAGCTTTGTAGTACAGTCTGGTCACGGAGCCTGAGTCCTCCAGCTCCGTTTTTCTTTATCAAGATTACTTTGGCTATTTGGAGTCTTTTGTGTCTCCATACAGATTTTGAAATTTTTTGTTCTAGTTCTCTGAAAAATGCCATTGGTAATTTGATAGGGATTGCATTGAATCTGTAGATTGCCTTGGGTAGTATAGTCATTTTGACAATATTGAGTCTTCCAGTCCACGGACATGGTGTTTCTTTCCATCTGTTTATGTCTTCAATCTCTTTCATCAGCATCTTATAGTTTTCAGAGTGCAGGTCTTTTTTCTCCTTAGCTAGGTTTTTTCCTAGGTATTTTATTCTTTTTATGCAATGGTAAATGGAATTACTTCTTGAATTTCTCTTTCTGATCTTTCGTTTGAAATCCAACAGATTTCAGTGTATTTAATTTGTAATCTGCAACCTTACCAAATTCATTGATGAATTCTAGTAGTTTTTTGGTAGCATCCTTAGGATCTTCTGTGTATAGTATCATGTCATCTGCAAACAGTGACAGTTTAACTTATTCTTTTCCAGTTTGAATTCCCTTGATGTCTTTTTCTTCTCTGATTGCTGTAGCTAGGACTTCCAAAAGTATGTTGAATAAAAGTGGTGAGAGTAGACGTCCTTGTCTTGTTCCTGATCTTAGAGGGAATGCTTTCAGCTTTTCAACATTGAGTATGATGCCAGCTCTAGGTTTGTTGCATGTGGCCTTATTATGTTGAGGGATTGCCCTCTGTGCCCACTTTCTGGAGAGTTTTTATCACAAATAGGTGCTGAATTTTGTCAAAAGCTTTTCTGTATCTATTGAAATGATCACATGGCTTTTATTCTTCAATTTGTTGAAATGGTGTACTGCATTGATTTGCAGATGTTGAAAAATCCTTGTGTCCCTGAGGTGAATCCCACTTGATGGTGCTGTATGATCTTTTTAATGTATTGTTGGACACAATTGCTAGTATTTTGTTGAGGATTTTTGTATCCATGTTCATCAGTGAAATATTGGCCTGTAATTTTTTTGTGTGGTATCTTTGGTTTTGGTATAAGGGTGATGGTGGCCTCATAAAGTGAATTTGGGAAGTTTTCCTTCCTCTGCAACTTCTTGCAACAGTTTCAGAAATGCTAGCTGTTAACTCTTCTCTAAATGTTTGATAAAATTTGCCTGTGAAGTCATCAGGTCCTGGACTTTTGTTTGTTGGGAGGTTTTTAAATCACCATTTCAATTTTAGTGCTTGCGATTATTGGTCTGTTCATATTTTCTATTTCTTCCTCATTCAGTCTAGGGAGACAAATTTGTCCATTTCTTCCAGATTGTCCATTTTATTGGCATGTAGTTGTTCATAGTAGTCTCTTATAATCCTTGATATTTCTGTGGAGTCAGTTGTAGCTTCTCCTTTTTCATATTGATTTCAGTTCTCTCCCTTTTTTTCTTGATGAGTCTGGCTAAACATTTATCAGTTTTGTTTATCTTTTCAAAGAACCAGCTTTTAGTTTTATTGATCTTTGCAGTTGTTTTGTCTCTGCATCATTTATTTCTTCTCTGATTTTTATGATTTCCTCCTTCTTATAATTTTAGGTTTTGTTTGTTCTTCCTGTAGTTGTTTGTAAGGTTAGATTGTTTATTTGAGATTTTTCTTGTTTCTTGAGGTAATGTTGTATTGCTATAGACTTACCTCTTAGAACTTCTTTTGATGCATCCCATTAGTTTTGGACTGTTGTGCTTTCATTTTTCTCTAGGTATTTTTTTATTTCTTTGATTTTTTTTCAGTGTTCCAATGGTGGTTTAGTAGCATGTTGTTTAACTGCCCTGTGTTTGTATTTCTTATTTTTTCTTGTCAGTCAGTCGCTCAGTCGTGCCTTGACTCTTTGCAACCCCACAGACTGCAGCATGCCAGGCTTCCCTGTCCATCACCAGCTCCCAGAGCTTGCTCACACTCATTTCCATCGAGTTGGTGATTTTTTCTTGTAGTTTATTTCTAATCTCATAGCATTGTGATCAGAAAAGATGCTTGATAAGATTTTGATTTTCTTAAATTTACCAAGGCTGTCCTTGTGGCCCAGCATGTGATCAGTCCTGGAGAATGTTCCACCTGCATTTGAGAAGAATGTGTAGTCTACTGCTTTTGGATGGAATGCTTTGTAAATATCAAGTCCAACTTGTCTATGGTGTCATTTAAAGCCTACATTTCCATTTAATTTTCTTTCGGTATGATCTGTCCGTTGATGAAAGTGGGGTATTAAAGTCCTTCACTATTACTGTGTTAACTGTTGATTTCTCCTTTTATGTTTGTTAGTATTTGCCTTACATACTGAGGTGCTTCTATTTTGGGTGCATGTATTTTTATAATTGTTATATCTTCTTGGATTGAACCATTGATCATTATATAGTGTCTTTTGTCTCTTATAACAGTCTTTGTTTAATAGTCTTATTTTGTCTGATACAAGTATTGCTACTCCAGCTTTCTTGTGAATTCTATTTGTGTGAAATACCTTCTCCCATCCCCTTACTTTCAGTCTGTAAGTGTCTGTAGGTCCAAGGTGCGTCTCTTGTGGACAACATATACGTGGATCTTGTTTTCGTATCCACCCAGCCAATCTGTCTTGTGGTTGGTGCATTTACTCCATTTGCATTTAAGGTAATTATTGATGTATATGATCCTATTACCATTTTGTTAATTGTTTGGGGTTTATTTTTGTAGATCTTTCCCTTCTCTTGTTTTTCCTGCCTAGTGAAGTTCCCTTAGCATTCATCATAAAATTGGTATAGTGGTGCTGAATTTTCTTAACTTTTGCTTGTCTGGAAAGCTTTTGCTTTCTCCATCAAATCTGAACAAGAGTCTTGCTGAGTAGAGTATTCTTGGTTGTAGGCTCTTCCCTTTTACCACTTGGAATATATTATGCCATTCCCTTCAGACTTGTAGAGTGTCTGTTGAGAAATTGGCTGATAACCTTATCAGATTTCCCTTGTATATTGTCTTTTTTCCCTTGTTGCTTTTAATAATTTGTCTTTGTCTTTAGTTTTTGTCAGTTTGATTATGTGTTCCCCCTTTGGTTTATCCTTCCTGGGACTATCTGCACTTCCTAGACTTACTTTTAACTATTTCCTTTCCCATGTTGGGGAAGTTTTCAGCTATTATCTCTTCAAATATTTTCTCAGATCCTTTCTCTCTCTCTTTTCCTTCTGGGACCTCTATAATGCAAATATTGGTGCATTTAATGTTGTCCCAGAGGTCTCTTAGTCTGTTTTCATTTCTTTTCATTCCTTTTTCTATATTCTGTTTTGCCCCAGTGATTTCCATCATTCTGTCTTCCAGGTCATTTATCTGTTCTGCCTCAGTTATTCTGCTTTTGATTCCATCTAGTGTATTGTTCAGCTCTGTTCTTTAGGTCTTTGGTAACACATTTCTTGCTTCTCCATTCTTTTTCCAAGATCCTGAATCATTTTGGCTATCATTATTCTGAATTCTTTTTTTGGGAAGTTGCCTATCTCCACTTCATTTAGTTGTTTTTCTGGGGATTTATCTTGTTCCTTCATCTGGGACATAATCTTATTTCTTTTCATTTTGGTTAGTGTTCTGTGATGGTAGTATTAATTCTGGAGGCTGCTGGGATGAGTACTTGTTTCTTCTGTCTGCCCTCTGGTGGTTGAGGATAAGACACTTGGGCAAGCTTCCTGATGGGAGGGACTGGCTATGGGGAAAATTGGGTCTTGCTATGGCAGTCAGGGCTCAGTAAAACTTTAATCCAAATGTCTACTGTTGGGTGGGGTTACACTCCCTCCCTGTTGTTTGGCCTGAGGTGACCCAGTTCTGGTGTCTACAGACTCTGGTACTGCTATTGTCCACCTCCAAGAGGGCTCACCAAAACCCATCTCCCAGGACTGCTGCTGCCAGTGCCCCTGTCCTAGTGGCAGGCCACTGCCAACATGTGCCTCTGCAGGAGACCTTCAAGGACATGTAGATCTGGCTCAGTTTCCAGTGGGATCACCATTCTTTTCCCCTTGGACCTGGTGCACACAAGGTTTTGTTGGTGCCCTCCAAAAGTGGAGTCCCCAGTTCTTTGGAGATCCTGTAATCAAATCCCGCTGGCCTTCAAAGTCAGATTTCCTGGGGCTTCCTAGTCCCTGGGCCAGATCCCCAGGCAGGGGAGCTTCATACAGGTTTTAGAACCTTCACAACAGTGCAGAAACTTCTTTGGTGGTATTGTTCTCCAGTTTGTGGGTTGCCTACCTGGGATGTATAGGATTTGGTTTTATCATGATTGTGCCCTTCCTACCATTTCGTTGCAGCTTCTCCTTTGTCCTTGGATGTGGGGTATCTTTTTTTTTGGGTGGGTTCCAGTGTCTTCCTGTCAATGGTTGAATGACTCATTGTAATTTTACTGCTCCAGTGGGAGAAGATGAATGCACATCCTTCTACTTTGCCATCTTGAACCAATCTTTACAATGAATTATTTTGACATCCTTTTTGAAAATCAGTTTATTATAAAGTTATTTCTTTGTATACTCTTTGTGTACTCTTCATTTTGTTTTATTTATCCTTATATCTACCAAATTATCTTGATTTACTGTAACTTTGTAGTAAACTAATCTCTCCCAACTTTTGTTCTCTTTTAAAAAATGATTTGACTATTTTGGCTCTTTGCATTTCCATGTTAATTTTAGGTTCATCTTAAAAACTACTGCAAAAATGCTATTTTGATTTTTATAGGGATGTGTTGAATCCATACATGACTTTGTGGGAGAATGTCATGTTAATATTGTCTTCTGATTGAATAATATGGAATGTTTCTTCATTTACTTGGATTATCATTAATTCTCTCAGGAATAGTTTGTAGATTTCAGATTACAAGTCTTAAACTTCTTTTGTTAAATGTACTCCTAAGTGTTTTATTGTTTTTTGATGCTATTGTGAATAGGACTGTTTCCTTAATATGACATTAAGTTGTTTAAGTTGTTCACTGCTAGTATATAGAAATATAATTGACTTTTGTATATTGTCTTTGTATCCTGAAACCTTCCTGAACTCAGTTACTAGTTTTTGTTTTGTGTGTTTCTTAGGATTTGCTATATACACGATTATGTTATCTGTGAATAAGAAGAGTTTTATTTTTTCCAGTCTGGATTTTTTTTCTTAACTGATTGCACTAGGTTGAATCTCTAGTACAATACTGAATAGAAGAGGTAAGAATAGACATCATTGTGTTGTTTCTGCCTTGTGAGAAGATATTCAATTTTTCACCATTAAGTGACAGATTTTGCATAGATTCGTTTTATTGGGTTGAGGAAATTTTCTTGTATTCTTGGCTTGCTGAAGTTTTCTGTCATGAATAGGACTGCATTTTGTCAAATGTTTATTTATGCATCTATTGAGATAATGGTGTGGTTTTGTTCTTTGTTAATGCAGTGTGTTGCATTAATTGATTTTCTGTTGTTAAGCCAATCCTACATTCCTGGGCTAAATCCCACTTTATATAATCCTTTTGTTGTATATTGTATAATCCTATGTTACATATAATCCTTTTTATGTGTAATTGAATTTGGTTTGCTGATATGACGGATATTCATGAGGGATATTGGTCTGTAGTCCTCTATTCTTGTTTAATGTCTTTGTTTGGCTTTTATATATGGATAATACTGTTCTCATAGAATGAGATGGGAAGTGTTTCTTCCTCTGAATAAATTTGTGAAGGATTGGTATTATTTATTCTTTAAATGTTTGATAGAATTTGCCAGTGAAACCATCCAGCCTGGGCTTTTCTTTGTGGGAAGATTTGTAATTACTACTCAGTTTTGTTATCAGTCTGTTTAGATTCTCTATTTCTTCTTGAGCCCATTTTGGTAACTTTAATGTCCTAAAAATTTGTCCATTTCATGTAAGTTGTTTCATTTTTTTGGCATAAAGTTATTTATAGCATTCCTTTATAATCTATTTCATTCATGTAGGGTTGGTAATGATGTCTCCTGTTTTATTTTTGACTTTACTTATTTGTGTCTTCTCTCTTATTGTTTTGGTCAGTCTAGCTAAAAGATCTGTCAGTTTTGTTTTTCTTTCCAAAGAAACATTTTTTTTTTTAATTTCACTGATTTTTTTTCTCTCTACTCTTCTTGTTCACTGTTTTATTTATTTCTATTCCAATCTTTATTCTTTCCTTCCTTCTCCTTGCTTTGGGCTTAGTTTGGTCTTCCATTTATGTTTTTTTAAGGTGTTTAAGGTAGTAAGTTCATTTGGCATTTAAAGATATAATTTAACTTCTAAACACTGTTTGAGATAGATCCAGTTACTTTTGACATGTAATATTTTCATTTTCCTTTATTTCAAAACATTGAGACATTTCTCAAGATGTCTGTTTGATCCATGATTTATTTAAATATATATTGTTTGGTTTTCTAATACTTGAGTATTTTCCAGGTTTCTTTCTGCTGTTGATTCCATTTTAATTTTCTTGAGTTGGGATAATACTTAGTATGTCTTCTTAAATTCATTAAGACTATTTTTATAGGTAGTGTGTGTTCTCTCCTGTGTGTTGTTGAAAAGTCTGTATTCTCTTGTTGTTGAATGGAGTATTCTATACATACAGCTTCATTGATACAGCTGTCTTTTGTATTCTTGCTGATCTTTTCCCTACTTTTGTTAGTCATTGAGAGTGGGATAGTGAGGTCTCAAGCTGTAATTTTTGAGCTGTCACATCTTTCAACTTTGGTCATTTTTGCTCCATGTATTTTTTTTAAGCTTTGCTGTTAGGTGCATAAATGTTTGTCATTGTTATATTTCCTGATTAATTGATACTCTTACTACAAAATGCCCCTCTTCTTCTTTAGTAACATTTTTATCTTAAGGTCTATCCCTGTTGTTTCTGATATTATTATGACTAGTCTAGCTTTTATGATTGCATTTACATAGTGTTGCTTTTAGTTTCAACCTTACTTGGATCTTTAAATTTAGCAATTGTATATTATAGATATAGTTGAACCTTGGTTTTAAAAAATCCATTCTGACAGTCTACATACTGATTGGTGTATTAAGTCATGTAATTATAGCCATGGTTCATTTACATTTGCCATTTTACTGTTTTTAATGTACTTGTATCTGTTTTCTTCTGTTTTTTCTCAGATTGCTTTGGTGTCAAATATTTTTTAGTATAACCTTTTAATTCTTTTGATTATTTTAAAACTATTTCTTAGTGATTGCTCTAGTGGTTATATATATATTTTAACATCACACTCTATTGAATTTGAATCTGGAGTTGAACAGTATTACAATAACCTAAGTAAAGAAACATGTGAAACCAGTGAACTCAAACATGATTCAGTAGAAATTATACAACCTGAAGAACAGTCTCCTTATGGGACTCCCGTTATGCATTTGTTGATATGATTGGCTATATCCCATACTTAATTCATTTTTCTCCTTTCTCTTTCTGTTCTTCAGATTGTATAATTCCTACTTATATGTATTTGAATTCATTGATTATTCTGTAAGCCCGTTTTTAAATCTGCTGTTGAATTCGTTGAGTGAATTTCTCATTTTACTTATTGTACTTTTCAACTCTAGAATTTCCATTTGGTTATTTTGTAATCTCGGTCTCTTTATTGGTGTTCATCATTTGATCAGTCATTGTTTTCATGCTTTGTTTAAACATGGTTTCCTTTAGTTCTTTGAATATGTTTATAATGGCTGCTTTGAAGTCTTTGTTTTTTGGACCCCCACAAGATAGTTCCTATTTACTGCTTTTTCCCCCCACAGTGTTGGGCCTACACCTTCCTATTTAAAACGGACATTTCAAGTCGTACATTTTAATGACTCCAGATTCTGACCCTCTCCTTGCTTGGGATGGTTGTTAGGTTTTATTTGTTTCTGTCATTTGCCTGGAGTAATTATGTGGAATCTGTTTAAGTGTGTTTTTCTTTTTAAGCCTGTTTTCTTATGGACTGCTCTTGGATCATTATATTTTAGTGGCCAGCCAGTGATTGGTCAGAGATTATACTGAAACATCCTGGGACTATAAGGAGGCCTCTATCGTTTGTCAGTACATCTGTATGTGGTTTAGAGAACACACTCAAAGATTCATGCAGTTTACATTTTTACTTCATTCAGGCTTTCTCCTGTGTGTTTATGTATGTATACATGCACATGTGTACATGGCCTCAGAGTGAGGATACTAGAGCCTTCTCTCAGGTGTCTCATCAACATGTCCATACGCACCCTAACATGCCCACAGTTTTAAAAAATATAGTGTATTTAAGGCTTACAATTGTCTCCCTAGATTCTCCTGTGGAATTTCCAGCCAGTTTTCTGGTCTCTTGGTTGACCCACTGGCTTGCAATGTCATGTCCACTGTGATGTGGGCTTTTTCCTTTTATTTTTTTGATAAAGCTCCTGAGCATTGGAGTTTTTCACATTGCTACAAATCTAGTCAGCTCTGTTCTGCATGAACACCTCTGGTTTTCATAGATTGTCCCACCTTGTTAGAACTATTGCTCCAGAGGGGCTGGGGTGAAGGAAGGTGGGTAAGATGTTACACTGCTATCATTCTTAACCCAAGGTGCAATAGTTTTCTTAAATACAAACTTCTCATGTGTTTTATGCCCTTGGTCAATTTTCAGAGTACTGAAATTGTTTTTGACCATGTTGTCCAATTATGTCTTTTCCTTTTGGGGAATGTGTTGACAAAGGTCTTCACTTTGCTGTTCTTACCAGTTATTCAATTCTCTGGTAAAGAATTTTTTTAAAACATGTAAAACTCTTTAATGTCTCCTCATGAATTTACAATTTGTAGTGCTCTTTGTTACCTTCAGTATGTTCACGTTTCCGTCTGATTTTATTTTCCTCAAGTCTGTAGAACTTCTTATAACAATTATTTTAGAACTGGTGTGATAGACCAAGTTCTGTCAATTTTTTAAAAACAACAACTTATTTTTGGCTGCACTGGGTCTTCATTGCTGCACGCTGGCTTTCTCTAGTTGCAGCAAGTGGGGTCTATTCTTCTTTGTGGTGAGTGGTCTTACCATTGTAGTGGCTTCTTTTTGTTGTGGAGCACAGGCCCCAGAGTGTGCAGGCTTTAGTGTTTATAGCTGCAGCTCATGGGCTCCAGAGCATCGGCTCAGTAGTATAGCACTTGGACCTAGTTGCTCCATGGCATGTGGAATTTTCTCAGACCAGGGATTGAAACTGCCCCTTGCATTGGCAGGAGGTATATTTGTCAAAACTAAGAAAAAAGTACAACACAATACTATTAACTGAACTACAGACTTTGTTTGCATTTCATCTGTTCTTCCACCAGTGTCATTTCCCCCCCGCAGCATCCACCCTAGGATACTACCTGCAATGCGGGAGACCCAGGTTTGATCCCTGGGTCAGGAAGATCCTCCTGGAGAAGGGAATGGCAACCCACTCCAGTATTCTTGCCTGGGAAATCCCATGGACAGAGAAGCCTGGCGGACTACAGTCCGTGGGATCGCCAAGAGTCTGACACAACTGAGTGACTAACACTTTGACTTTTGACTTTGACGTTGTATTTAGTGGTCATGTCTTTTAGTCTCATCCTGTTTGTGACAGTTTTTCAGTTTCTTGGTTTTCAATGACCATGATGCTTTTGAGAAGTATTGGCCAGCTAATTTTATAGGCTGTCCCACATTTGGGTTTGTCCCGTGTTTTCTTATGATTAGCGTGGGGTTATAAGTTTGGGAAAGAATATCATAAAGGTGAGGTGCTTTTCTCTTCACATAACTTCATCTTGAGCACTTCACTAAGTTGTTGTTGGTTGGCTTCTCCACAGTAAGACCAGTCTTGTTCTGCTTGGACTCCCCCTGTTCTAAGTCGGAGAGATCGAGCTATACTGATGCTAGGACCCACCTCGTTTGTTTCTCTTTATTCCTAGTGCCTAAAAACACTTGTGTCCTGCATTTTGTGCAGTTTTTCAGGTGTTTATGGTAGAAGGGCAAGTTATATACCAGTCTAAGTCACTGGCAGGACCTCTTTATGTTAAGTTCATTGACTGGAATTCCACAGTTAATCTCACTGCTTGCATTTCCACAGATCACCACCCTTGCAAGGGCTAGCTTATGGTTACCCTTTCCCGGGGGACACTCCATGCCAATTCACTCCACTTGGAACTTGGGCAGATAAAAACAAGTTTTCTTGTTTTATTTTGATAGTGGGAAAATGTATCTTGGTCTGTCCTTTCACTCTGGCTGCAACTCTTCATGGCCAGCTGCAGTTTAACTCTCCTTCATTGACCCCAAAGACTTGCTTCCTATTTCCCGAGCTTTCAAAATGTAGACCTCTGCCCAGGACAACTCCAACCTGATGCTAATGGTTTTAGCTTTCTGTTTACTTTCTTGCAAACTAGGTAGGGTCTATGTTTGAGAAGATATTTACCATTTTATCTTGCATTTCTAGAGATTTTATAGGAGGAAGGCTGATAGTATATTGTCTATCGTGTTTTTGAGTATTTTCTCTGTGTGAAGTGTTGTTAGATGCCATAAAGAAGGCCATATATTGCCTTCAAGTAGTTTATCTTGTTTTGGAAGGCAGGTCAAGTGTGTGCATCAAAGAGAACACCAGAAGTGCCTCGGAGATGTGCAGTGAGGGTTCAAACTTGGAGTCATCTGTCCTCCTTAGGGTAAGAGAATTGACAGCTACCTCACGTCGTTACTGTTGTTCATTTGCAAAGTTGTGACTGACTCTTTATGACCCCATGGACTGTAGCACAACAGACTTCCTTGTCTGTCACTATCTCCCAAAGTTTACTCAGACTTGTGTCCATTGAGTCTGTGATGCCATCCAACCAACTCATTCCCTATTGATCCCTTCTCCTGCCCTCAGTCTTTCCCAGCATCAGGGTTTTTTCTAATTAGTCAGCTCTTTGCATCAGGTGGCAAACATCCTGGAGTTTCAGCATCAGCCCTTCCAGTGAATATTCAGGGTTGATTTCCTTTAGTATTGACTGGTTTGGTCTCTGCATGTTAGAGGAAGTACTTTAGGTAGGATAGAAATCAGTAGCTGTACAGGATAAAAAGAATTCTGGTATTTTTACTGGGGATAAAGCTAGTAAAATTGGAACCAAGATAGTGTTTTATTTATATTATGTTCAAGTTACAAGAACCCTGAGTCTATTAAGGAGTAAACATTATTTTTGAAGACTATTTTGGGGGAATCCAAAATTTTTTTTGCCAGTGCACATTTGGGGTCTTGGAAGCTGAATTGAAGGTAAGAGTGGGATGTCAGTGATGATTTGGTGATGAATCCTGTTTGCAAGGGCGGAATGGTATAATTTGGTGAAAATTATAATGAAATCAAAATTTTTGTGCATTAGAGCAGACTTTGATATTCTAAGATATAAAAAGCAGTGTTTAGGTTAGCTCCACCTGTGGTCACAAAGGCTAAAAGAGTGAGTTTAATTTCTTGTGGTAACTGGGAATCTTTCAAGGAGCACTTATTAGGAGATAATTGAGGTGTAGCCAAGGAACAGCACTCAGACCCTCTTCAGAAAAGTGAAGTTTGCAAATGCTTATCAGAACTTAAATGTGTTTTGGGATGTGGGTCTGGTGTCTTCTTCATAATTAAGACTTGTATGTAGTTGTTGCATATTCCAAATGTGATATCTAGTGAGTCTTAATAAGAGACTAACTCAGTGACTGTGTCAGTGTTAGGACTATGCAAGAATCTGAAAAATTAGAAATAAATTTTTTGAAATTTGTTGATCTCTGAAAATCAAAGAGAGAAGTAGTCAATAATTATACCTAGAATTGATTAAAGGGAAGAAAACTCAAAAAGCAAATCTATTAATTTTAAAACTGTAAAATACTTCTGAAAAATTACTTTTTATGTTAACAGTGTAATCAGCTAATTAGGGTCTGGAGTGGAAAATTCCATGGTGTTTAATATCAGATGTACTAGGGAACATTCCCTCATGACAGTGAATCCCAGGAATATTGAAGGATTTGAGAGTTCTGGGGGTTAAGCCTGGATTGTACCACCGAAAGGCTGAGTCAATTTAGTCTCTCAGTCGTGTCCGACTCTTTGCGACCCCGTGAACCACAGCACACCAGGCCTCCCTGTCTGTCACCAACTCCTGGAGTCCACCCAAACCCATGTCCATTGAGTCGGTGATGCCATCCAACCATCTCCTCCTCTGTCGTCCCCCTCTCCTCCTGTCCTCAATCTTTCCCAGCATCCCGGTCATTATTCTTCATGCCCTACATCTTTGTGATATTTAACCTAGCCTTAGCAACCTTTGGGGCTATTTGTCCTTTCTGCTGACCAGACAGAGTTTGTGACTTGTGGAACCTGAACATACGGTAGCTGCAGGCTGGAACTGGCTGCCTGCAGTGGGAATACCCATCCTCCTGGATTGGACTGGGGTTGGAGAAGCTGTCAGTCAGTTACGTCATCTCAGGAACCAGTGCTTTACTTATTACCCATGCAGCATTCTCTTGCTTTGGAAATTGAAAATGGCAGATTTCTGTATCCTAATAGTGGTGAATGCAGCTGTTTTCATTGTTCATTTTAGCAAAGTAACAACTTGTGCAAAAAGATGAACTAGGATTAAAAGAAATCAGATGTGTGTATTTGGTATGCAATATTTTTGTATTACAAATAGCTACATTCTAACCCACATTAACCCCATGATATGTGAATTTTGCCAACTCCCGCTGTGTCTTTTAAATCAAATCCAGTAAATCACTGTGAATGTTCTAATTTCTAAACAAACTAGTCTTCCAGTAGAGGTACTTTAACACTGTGCTGCAAATTAGACAACCTAAGATAAATGAACCATCTTTGTTAATTATGTAGTTTAATTGATCAAAACTACCAGATAGGGTTTTATTTATAGCAGTTTTGCTTAGTATCAAATTCTATACTATTAAATAGCTTGTGAGTCATATATTTGAGGTTATTAAGATATATGCTATTATTTAGCCTCTGTTAACCTTATTAAGTACCTTTTTTTGGTCTAGTTCATGTCACAATATGAAATTGCTTTTAATTGAGATGACCAGTTTCCATTAGATTGTTCGACCCCCATTGTATACACGAACACAAAGCACTTTTCATTTTTGCTCTATTGATCGAGCAGCAATTTGCTTGAACTATATTCAGAACCTGGTGGAAGAAGATGGGGGATTTCTCTAAATGTCCTTTCTGCTGGTGGTTTTTCTCTCTGGCAAACCCCACTGTTTGCGTGTAACTAATTTTGCACGCCAGTAGGTAGCAGTGGTGAGCAGAGGCACCGACAGAAAGCTGCCAGTCAGTGGTTATAAATTATTATTCATTTCTGTTATAGGTGGGGTGTGCAGTCAGTTACAGTAATAATTACCAGGACCAGAGGGTTTCCTAGGCAACCAATTTCCCCCCTCATTCATGCTGTTGCTGAGAGAGTGTCTGTAAAGCATGACATTGCTGTATTCTGAGGTTTGTTGCCCCCCTGCTGCTCCAGGTTTGAGGTTAGTTACAGCATCATAAGGTGCTCTCAAGCATAGAGAACTCAGGCTGGGCTGAAAAAGCAGACCGGCAAGAGGGCCTCTCCTCCACTGTTTCACTTTTAAGTAACAGAGCGTGCTCTAAAAATGCAAATTCCACAAGCTGCTTGATAACATTGGTAAGATCTCTGTAAGTTGTAGAACATTTTATTTTCTATTTATTTTGGAGATAGTGGGCGATTTCATTTTTAAGTTTGATTACTTAATAAAAATGTACAGAAACAGACCTGAAACGAGACCTTTCCTTAGGATTTGAGTCAAATAAATCAATGGGGATCTGTCATAGCTAATCATGGATGTGTTTGTTGTTTATTCAGTTTTATGAAAATGGTTCATAAAGAGGAAGGTAACACATTCTCCCTGCAGAAGCAGGATTAGTCCTTTTTGTGGTAGGAAAATAATAGAAACCACATCTGTTATCCAGGATCTCTACATGAATCATATCCTACATTTGGGGGCTCTCTAAAATCTTTCATTTTAATGAACTTACATCAAGTGCTTTGCAGTGATAAAAAGTAGTATTTGTTTGTGTCTGCTATGAAAAAAGATAGGGGATTCATGTTTCAGTCTTTCATGGAGATGTGAAATGTTTATCCATTTACAAGGCAGAAGTCACAAACCCAGACATGATGCATCCAGATCTCATTCTCTGCTAGATGATTACAAAAGCGCTGGGGACCTCACTTGTGTATTTATTACCTTGTGTTTTCAGTGAGATGAAGGCTGTCTGCCACTCTGTGTGCATGGAGGGTTGAGGCCGATTCAGAGCTGCTTGTGACTGATGGTTTCATTTGTTGTATGTGAGCCATGGCCAGGCTCCTGGGTTCCAGGCCTTCTTACTCTCCGTAGAGGCTCCTGCTTTCTGAGGAGAACCTGAGGGGACTGTTTACTGACCCCCTGCTTCCCCTTAGAGGGATATAAATAGCGCCTGCCTCCCTAAGCCTATGTGTGGGGTGCTGGTGATCCTTGGGTCAGGTATGGGAGCCTTGAGCAGGGATGTATGCTGACCTGGTCCCTCAAGGGGCCAGAGCTAACAGCTCTGTGCCTTTAGTTTTCCCTGTGTGTTTGGGGAAAATCGCCTTCTGCCATTGACCCAACTTCTGCTCCAGAATATGGGCTTAGGACTCAACTGCACTGGGCTATGAGAGCATGTCGGTCACCAGTTGCCTGAAAATATCCCACTTCCCACATAAAGGAATCCTGAAGTCCAGTTTCTTGAAAGCACCTCAAAGGTACTAAAGTCTTCAGTCACCCTGTTAGATGTGGGCTTATGAAGTGATTCATAAAAATGAAATGTGTGGAGTATGTTTTTGATACTACAGATAACTGTTAAATATAGTTGGCTATACGAATCCACCAGGATGGGGTCATCTGAAGTTTAGGTTTACTTTAAATAGTTTAATAATCTTTTAAAAAGTATTCATGAGCCAAAACTATGAGGCTGGCACCTGCTAGCCCAAACAGTTTTATCAAGTAATCCCAGTTTTCCTCTGAATAGATAGAAGGGAGTGATTTTCCTGAAATGTTTGGTGTGGTATACTTCAGATGAGGACTTCTGCCCAATTAAGCAAAGGAAATAATTTTATATTTCATATTGCATACCTCTCTGTGCTGCAAATTATCTAAAGTGCTTAGCTAAACTAATGTTATAGATTAGATAATGAATTGATAACAAGGTACATGGTAAATTAAAGACATGCTATGAAGTCATTATTTCCTTAGAGACAAGTACCATTGCAATACGAAGTAAGAAAAAGTGGGTGATCTCAAACGAGGCTATTTTGAACTCTGGATTCAAAATAATGCCTTTTAATTGCATCTTCTGTATCTAAGGATTTTGGAGAAAGGAGCACCTTAAATCTGCAGAAAGAGGTGTCTCCTGTTTATAATAATGATAAAATAAGAAAAGTTGAGCCACTATTATAAGCTTGTTTTCTGTTTTTTTTTTTTTTTTTTTAAATAATTGAAATGTTTTGGGAAACTATTAAAATCTTAAGGCTAAAGCATTCTTTCATATTTTTTGTCTAAAGATTATTCTGCACCCTAGACAAAGGAAATATTTAAACTGTTAAATTTGAACAAAGATACTGTCTGCATATGACTTCTCTGAAGCCCTATAAAAATTCTTTAAAATTGCCTATTCACTCAAATTTACTGAGTGTAGCAAAAATGTCAAAGGCATAAAGTCAGAGAAGATTGAATAAAATAATGCAGAAAGACAGATTAGTCATGCACAGACCCACACAGCCTTTCAGAGCACACAATACCACTTTTTATTACCGCTCTATCTTTACAAAGACTACGTTCAATACATAGAAGATGATACATGGTCAGCCATGTCATCTGCCTTTGATTCCAGGACTCATTTATCTGGGCCCTTTTCACAATGACATTGATGAGAGATCTCAGTGTTTTCAGAGCATTGTTTTATTTATCATATATAATGGCTGGTGGAAAAAAAAACAGGAATTATGTCACCGATAGCACATAAAAGAGTTGCACAGAAGATTCTGAGACAAAGTTTGGCAAAACATACAACAAGAAGGCTCATGTAAATGTTCTTTCCTCTGCTTTTCCCCCTGCTGTGCCTTCTCCCTCATTCTCACCCCCCAAAGATCTGCTGATAACTGTTGGAAAATATCGGGAAAATGTTTTTCTTGGGCCAAGTGTAGCCTACCCCAATCCCTGTAAACTCTTTGGCAATTTCATTTTTGCTTAAATTTAGAACATATTTTAATTACTTTAGAGTTGCTGACCATTATTTATGCATTTGCAAAGGGAAAGGAGACTATTTGTCAGTCACAGTTTTGTATCCTGCAAATTTAATAAAGAGCAGCCCTTAAGATAGAATTTCTTAGGCTGCCACAATTGACAAAAGCCAGCTAATGTTCAAATGTCAACAGCAAACCTCATCAGCAGGCTGCACTGCTGTGCAATCAAGAGCACGCCAAAGCTCCACATAAACAAATGTATGTAATGTGTGTGTGGGAGTGAGAAGCCCATGGTCTCAGTGTTGAGGGGACCAATGGCACAGGCTGGCAGTGCCGGCATATCAAGAATTCCCCAAGAAAAGCTTCCCTCTCACAGGTAGAAAGGCTGAGGCGGTGACCGACAGCTACCTTAGAAAAGATTATCTGACATAGGTTCTTTGGGGGGAATCTCATTTCCATGCCCATGGGGGATGTTGTCAGAGAAGGCTGGAGAACAGTTAAGGGGAGCTTCACGTTTTGGAAGCATGGACCAGAGACCAGCTCCTTCAATGGACATAAACTCTTTTTTACAGAACCCTGATCCTGGTGGTCATCAATAGTCCCTGTGATGTGGAGGCAAGAGGGTTGGGTGTCCTGCTCAAGCTCCACCCCTTCCTGGTTGATTCATCCTCGGGCATGTCATTCTATTTCTCTGAGCCATGTCCTCACTGCAAAAATCCAGACAGCACCATGTAGAAGGCTGTGCGGTCGAGATGAAGTATTAAATGTGGAAGTGCCTGGTGGGAGGTAATCCATATCATTTTTCTGTGTGGAGTGAACACAAGTTTCCTTTGTCCTTTGAAGGTTTGCTTTGGTTCTGTATCCTTGACTGAGTGGTCTTGCCTTTTTCTCTTCCATCACATCCTCTTTGCGGACTGGTGGGCTGCAGACCCAGAGGACCTCCACATCAATGGAGGCTCAGATGAGAAAAGGTCTTTTATAAGGTCCCAGTATTTCAGCCTTAACTCCTTCATATTTGCATTTGACATAAGGCAGGAAGGGAATGTATGTACGGGTTGCCTGGTTAGCGTGCAGATTCCATGGATGGAGAGGTTGCCCACATGCCTCCTTTTCTCCCAGTTCATTGAACTTCAGAAATCTGAAGTTCAGGTTTCACCCTGCCTCCCTTTCACCCCTCCCCCACCTCATTGCCTGAGGCTGGCCACCAGGGCCCAGAGGTCCCCAAACCAGGATGTACAGCTCACCTTCCCTCCCTGCCCCATATGATGGATGAAGGCATGGCACCTGCTGCATGCACCTCATTAGGTCCTGTGGGAGAGAGGAAAGGGCAGACTTGGGGAAAACGAAGGCTTTTTTGGAAAGGGTTAATGCCATTCACCTCTTCTAAATGGAACATGCGTTTGCTCTGGCCATCTTCCAATTGCTGGGCAGTGCCATGAATGCCCTGATGTTCTTCCCCTCCTTTGAGAAGGCTCCTGTAGGCAGAAAGAAGCCCAAACATCTAGAGGAGGGGGAGCAGGTAAGAGGCAGGAGCCTTCATATGTGGCTCTCCTGCCCTGTGTGGGCCGAGGTGGAGTTGAGGGGGTGGCACGGGTTGCTGCTTCTCCAGTCTGGGATTCCCAAACTCATTTGTTTAGTCTTCACTGAGCCACTGAACTACTGAGCTGGTGCTGCTAAGTTGCTTCAGTCGTGTCCGACTCTGTGCAACCCCATAGACGGCAGCCCGCCAGGCTCCCCTGTCCCTGGGATCCTCCAGGCAAGAATACTGGAGTGGGTTGCCTTTTCCTTCTCCAATGCATGAAAGTGAAAAGTGAAAGGGAAGTTGCTCAGTCGTGTCTGACTCTTAGCGACCCCATGGACTGCAGCCTACCAGGTTCCTCTGCCCATGGGATTTGCCAGGCAAGAGTACTGGAGTGGGGTGCCATTGCCTTCTCCGAGCTACTGAGCCTCTATTATGTGGTAGCTGTTGCAGACAGAATAATAAAACAAGACATGTCTGGTCACTGCCTTCATGAAACTTAGAGTCTAGTGAGAAAGACAAAGAACATAAACACAGAATGGGCCTGGAGGATTACTGGGTGGAGCTGGGGGTTAGGAAAGGCCTCTCTGGAGGGGGCAGCAGCTACCAGATCTAAAGGATGAGCAGGAGTGAGCCATGGGTAGGAATGCCTAGGGGTGTTCTGTAGGGTTGGGGTTTGGGACCCAAGGCTGACAGAGGCCCCAGGTGTTAGGAGAGTCACCAGGGCCATGCTGGCTGTTAAGGATATTGTTCTCAGGGCAGTGTGAAGCCCCTGAGGGTTCTGAGCAGGACAGTGACTGGACATTTAAAGAAAATTCACTGGGTCCACGCCCTTCAGTATTGATTGTGGCAGGCCAAGCATGGAAACAGAGACACCAGGAAAGTCACTCAGTGAGATCCTGGCAGCAACAACAGAGATGGAGAGAAAGGGACAAATTTAATAGACATTTTTGTAGTCAGAATGGTAGAACTTGCTGGTGGACCAGTGTGGGGAGGAAGAGAACAGGAGAGCCTCCATCCTTACCATCCAGCTTGGGTGGCTGGCTGCAGCTGGAGCCATGAAGTGCAGGAGCGTGGGAAGCGGTGCAGATGGCAATGACCTTGGAGACCAGAGTGAGAACAGACTTCATGCAACACTCTGGAAACATGCCCGAGATGTCCAAAACCCAAAGCTCTTCTGCTTCAAGACTCAAGCCCAGCCCTGCTTCTGACCCTGCTATTTTGGATCTCCCTTGTCTGCTCAGATCCTCTTCCTTGACTGTTCGGAGTCTGTGCAAGAAGTGTCAGGCACGTATTGCTCACGTGCTGGCCTGGCGACACAGAAGTCACAGGGATGTGAAATGGAAGCTGTGGCCCTCCACTGTGTCTGGGTGGCAGTGTGTGTCCACAGGAGTAGATGGGAACGAAAGGTGATGGGGTGTGTGATGGGACAGAGGACATGGAGGAGGGAAGAAGGTGTGGAAGCGCCGGAAAGAGGGTTATGGTGAAAGTGGGGCAGCCAGGACCAAGGCAGCCACTCCACGTGGGTGGGACCAATGGGCTGAAACTAAGGAGTTGTGGTATTAGTGGCTGGAAAGGCCTGTGGAAGTAACATAAGTCACAGTCAGCTCAACGCAGTTAAACCAGTTCTAGAATCCTGGCCCCTCCCTTCTAGTCCAGCATCTCTTCAACCACATTTTAAAAATAGTTGAATCAGAGATGTAAAGATAATATCTCCAACCTGTTAGTTGCAACATTTGATACAATAGTGAAATACTAGGAAAATCCAAGTGTTAACAATAAGGAACTGGCTAAGAATAAAATAAAAATATGACTATTAAAATGGTTTTTAAGACTTATAGAAGAACATTGGTTAATGCTCATGATGTATTCAATGTTATATGAAAACAGGATATGAATACTCTATTTTGTGAAAAAGATTTACATGTAAATATAGGTAAATGTATTAGGGTTCTCCAGAGAAACAAAACCCATAGAATGTATGTATACACACATGTGCATGCACGCATATGTGTGTAAATTGAGAGTAAGAGTGAAATAGATTTATTTTAAGGAACTGGCTCAGGCAATTGTGGGTGCTGGGAAAAGTCTGCAGGGCATGCCAGCAGGCTATAGGCCCAGGGAAGAACTGATGCTGCAGCTTGAGTCTGAGGGGTATCTGGAGGCAGAATTTCTTCTTCCTCAGGAGACCTCTGTCTTCTAAGACCTTCAACTGATTGGATGAGACCCATCCACATAATGGAGCTTAATTGGATTTTGATTTAAAAGTTCAGTTCAGTTACTCAGTCGTGTCCGACTCTGTGACCCCATGAACTGCAGCACACCAGGCTTCCCTGTCCATCACCAACTCCTGGAGTCCACCCAAACCCATGTCCATTGAGTTGGTGATGCCATCCAACCATCTCATCCTCTGTCGTCCCCTTCTCCTCCTGCCCCCAATCCCTCCCAGCATCAGAGTCTTTTCCAATGAGTCAACTCTTTGCATGAGGTGGCCAAGGTATTGGAGTTTCAGCTTCAGCATCAGTCCTTCCAAAGAATACCCAGGACTGATCTCCTTTAGAATGGACTGGTTGGATCTCCTTGCAGTCCAAGGGACTCTCAAGAGTCTTCTCCAACACCACAGTTCAAAAGCATCAATTCTTTGGCGCTCAGCTTTCTTCATAGTCCAACTCTCGCATCCATACATGACCACTGGAAAAACCATAGCCTTGACTAGATGGACCTTTGTTGGCAAAGCAATATCTCTGCTTTTTAATATGCTGTCTAGGTTGGTCATAATTTTCCTTCCAAGGAGTAAGTGTCTCTTAATTTCATGGGTGCAATCACCATCTGCAGTGATTTTGGAGCCCAGAAAAATAAAGTCAGCCACTGTTTCCACTGTTTCCCCATCTATTTGCCATGAAGTGATGGGACCAGATGCTGTGATCTTAGTTTTCTGAATGTTGAGCTTTAAGCCAACTTTTTCACTCTCCTCTTTCCCTTTCATCAAGAGGCTCTTTAGTTCTTCACTTTCTGCCATAAAGGTGGTGTCATCTGCATATCTGAGGTTATTGATATTTCTCCTGGCAATCTTGATTCCAGCTTGTGCTTCCTCCAGCCCAGCGTTTCTCATGGTGTACTCTGCATATAAGTTAAATAAGTAGGGTGACAATGTACAGCCTTGACGTACTCCTTTTCCTATTTGGAACCATCTGTTATTCCATGTCCAGTTCGAACTGTTGCTTCCTGACCTGCATACAGATTCCTCAAGAGGCAGGTCAGGTGGTCTGGTATTCCCATCTCTTTCAGAATTTCCCACAGTTTATTGTGCTCCACACAGTCAAAGGCTTTGGCATAGTCAGTAAAGCAGAAATAGATGTTTTTAAAAGTTAATATTGTCAAAAAATACCTTCAAAACAGCATGTAGACTGGTGTTTGACCAATAATGGACCACAGCCTTGCAAGCTGATGCATAAATTTAACCATCATGGTAATGACAAGGAAGAGTAGAAGGAAGAGTGTCAGTGTTAAAGGGATTCTAGGGCATTTATTTATACTTTCCTCTCCCTTCCCCAAGTTTCAATAGTAAACAGTTTTTAAATTTCAATATATAAAATATAAGCAATTAATAAAAGTGTTGTCTTTGCCCATATAAGGAAATAATTCTTTCAGTATCTGAAAGAGAGATTTGTTAGTTCCAACTCCATGCCCAGTAGCAGTACTGATATTATCTCTTAAATTTACCACCTAAAATTATAGACTAACATGAAGATAACTACACTTCAGTTTAAAAAGTCATCTATAATCTTACCATGCTATCAGAGTTGTAGTTTTTGTAGTTTTTCTGCTGCATTTCATTTTCATTTTTTTCCCCATGGTGTACGTATGTATGCACGACATTTCACCTTAACTTTTCAAAATTTCTTTAGTGTTCTATTGCATGATAATGATTCATCTAATCCTCTATTGTTGGATATTAATGTCTTTCCTAGTTTTCTGCTATTAGAAACAATTTGGTCCTAAACAGCTTTGTACACTGCTCTTTGCACATGTATCTGATTATGTTCCTTAAAATGAATTCCTGGAAGAGAAATTTCTGGGTCAAAGCATATGTTTTTTACAAAATTTGATCTGAGTACCTAGAATGGATTTATCATAATCCTTGGTTCATACATGCTCATCCTTGGACTATGCATGGCCCATATGTAGTATAATTATTTAAATGATATTTTTAGTAACATGAGCCCACTATCCAAAACACAAACTAAGAATTTGACAGTATTATTATTATTCCTTCCATATTCCCACCTCCCTCTACAGTTCTCTCAATTCTGTTTATTCCCTTGTTTTCTTTTCTATATATTTTATTGTGTCTGTATTGTATTCCTAAAAACATGTATTTTTATTTAGTTGTTTCCAGCTTTCAAAAGGTACCATCCTGTATATAATGTTTTGTGGCTTAGTTTTTGTCATTACTGCTGCATATTGAGAGTGAAAAAGTTGGCTTAAAGCTCAACATTCAGAAAATGAAGATCATGGCATCTGGTCCCATCACTTCATGGGAAATAGATGGGGAAACAGTGGAAACAGTGTCAGACTTTATTTTTTTGGGCTCCAAAATCACTGCAGATGGTGACTGCAGCCATGAAATTAAAAGACGCTTACTTCTTGGAAGAAAAGTTATGACCAAGCTAGATAGCATATTCAAAAGCAGAGACATTACTTTGCCAACAAAGGTCCATCTAGTCAAGGCTGTGGTTTTTCCAGTGGTCATGTATGGATGTGAGAGTTGGACTGTGAAGAAAGCTGAGCACCGAAGATTTGAAGCTTTTGAACTGTGGTATTGGAGAAGACTCTTGAGAGTCCCTTGGACTGCAAGGAGATCCAACCAGTCCATCCTAAAGGAGATCAGCCCTGAGTGTTCTTTGGAAGGACTGATGCTAAAGCTGAAACTGCAATACTTTGGCCACCTCATGCGAAGAGTTGACTCATTGGAAAAGACTCTGATACTGGGAGGGACTGGGGGCAGGAGGAGAAGGGGACGACAGAGGATGAGATCACCGACTCGATGGACATGAGTTTGAGTGAACTCTGGGAGATAGTGATGGACAGGGAGGCCTGGCGTGCTGTGATTCATGGAGTTGCAAAGAGTCGGACACGACTGAGCGACTGAACGAACTGAACTGATTGTTGCACCATAACATTGTTTACTCATGTGTTGTGTTCCTGTAGGGTGTTCCACTGGGTGAAAATACCAGCTAGTGATCCTACTGTCCTGTGATGAGTGTTTGGGTTGTTTCTGGGGTCGTGGTACTGTGAGCAATGTTGCTGCAAACATTCTGTCATTGGTCTCCTTTTATACACATGCAGGATTTTCTCTTGAGTATATAAACCTAAGAGCAGAAGTTAATATTCAACTTTAGGAGACAATTCCAAGATGTTTTTCTGAAGTGATTGCCTCTCCAATAATGTAGGTGAATCCACATCCTCCCCAACACTTGGTATTATTGGACTGGTACTATTTGTTAATCAAATAGGTATAAAGTGGTCTCTTGATTGCATTTCCCTCATCACCAATGATATAGCTCTGTCTGAATCTACTCAGGCTGCCATAACAAATACCACAGACCAGGCTGGCTTAGACATTTATTCCTCCCAGTTCTGGAGGTAGAGAAGTCCAAGATCAGGGTGCTGGCAGATCCAGCTCCTGGTGAAGGCCCTCTTCCTAGTTTACAGATGGCTGCGTTCTTGCTGTCTCTTCATATGGTAGAGAGAGAAATCATTTCTTTCATGTTTCTTCTTATAAGGGCACTAATCCCATTCAGGAAGGGATCTTCCTAATTACTTCCCAGAGTCCTCCAAAGGATTAGAGCCTCAACATATAAATTTTGGAAGCATATACACATTCAGTGAATAGTATTTTCTTTTATGGCCATATTTATTTATCCTTCTGTGAAATTCCTATTTATACCCTTTGCCTATTTTTCCATTGGGTTGCTTCTGCTCTTCTTATTGAGTTCAGTACATTTGTGATATTAATTTTTTGTCATTTATGTATATTATAAAACAGTCCATCCTAAAGGAGATCAGCCCTGGGTGTTCTTTGGAAGGACTGATGCTAAAGCTGAAACTGCAATACTTTGGCCACCTCATGCGAAGAGTTGACTCATTGGAAAAGACTCTGATATTGGGAGGGATTGGGGGCAGGAGGAGACGTCTTTAGATGTCTTATTTTGTTTTTTACTTTTAGAGACGTCTTATTTTGAAGTATAATCAATAAACAATAGTATATAAGTTACAGGTGTACAATATAATGATTCACAATTTTTAAAGGCTATACTTCATTTATAGTTATTATAGAATATTGGCTATATTTCATTGCACGGAGATGTCTTTTGATAAATATAAAATTCTTAATTTTAATATAGTCAAATATGTTAGTCTTTATAGTCATTGATGTTTAAGAAAATCTATTCTTACCCCAAGGTCTAAATGATATTTAGACATATTTTCTACTAAGAAGTTTAAAGTTTTGTTTTTAACATTTAAATCTTTAATCCATCTGGACTTGGTTTCCCAACATGGTGTGAGGGGAAGGTACAATTTCTTCTTTTTCTAGATGGTTAATCAGGTTTTCCAACTTCATCTATTCAACAGGTCCTGTTCTCTTTGCCGTTCTGACGTAACTTCTGTCATATACCTTAGTGTGAGGTTCTGTTTCTGAGATATTCCTCTGGTGGATTTATTTTTCCTTTCACCAATACCACATTGCCTTAATTACCATAGCTTCACACTAAGTGCTGACATAAGGTGGATCAAGTCCTTTCTGTCTACTTTTCATCTTCAGAAGTATCCTGGTTATTCTTGGCTTATTCTTCCATATTATTTAATAAGTTTTTTAAAAATCCCTGTTGCAACTTTGAATGGAATAATATCAAATCAATAGGTCCATTTGAGGAAGAGTGACATCTGTATACACTATTAAACTTTCCTATCCATGAATATGGTATATCCCTCTATTTAGTTAAGACTTCTTTAACAGCTGTTAACCAAGTTTTCCTGTGTAAGTTATAAACCTTTTGTTAGATTTCTTCTGAGGTACTTGGTATTCTCTATCTGTAGATCTTTTTGCCATGTAGCTCTCCAAGTTGCTTCTGTTTATTTCCTGTTTCCCTCGGTAGACTGTGAGAGTGAGGCAGCTGAGGACTGAACTGGGAGACTGTTTTAGGAATGGAAGTTCTGGTCCACTTTCTGCTTCTTGAGCAAGCTAGTGGGGAAGCTTTGTTCTGGACCTGTTTGGGAGGATAGCATATGCTCTTCATTAGGGAAGAGTCATGGGTGTACGGGGTGATCCAGGGAGGAGCTGGTTAAGGGAGAAGCACCCAGCCAGGAGAGGCCCTGTGGTGAGGAGGAGGGAAGAGCTCCCAAGATCCAGGCTTGAGTCTTGACTCTGCAGCTACTGGCATCCTTCCTTTTAAGTTAGGTTAACGCTTTGTCCTACATCAGCAAAGGTGCCCAAGAGTGAAGTTCACTGGAGGAAAGATCTGCATGGAGTTAAAACTATATGAGGAATTTTCTTTGAATCTTTCTTTGAACCAGCTGAGAATGGTGAGCCACTCATGTCGTCAGAGTGTTTGGGACAAACATGCAGCCACAGAGGCAAAGCTGGGCTGAAAATCATCACAGAACACATGTTCCCATCCCCTAGAGGCAGCACTGTGGCTTCTTGGGCCTCAAAGTGACAAGATTTATCCAGGGAGCATAAGTTATGGAGATATGGAACAGTGCCACTTCCGGGGCTTTGACAAACTGTGGCGTATGTGCTGTGGATCATGCTAACAGAGGAGAGGATTGCATTGTTGGTAGAAGCCTAGGGACCTGAAGGATACCCCAGCTTCATTCTAGGGTGGCTCACATGGGGCCCTGCCCCAGCCTGAATCCTTGCAACATCCACCTCTAACACGCGTATAGCCTTAGTGTAGGCTGGCTGTAAAATTCCAACCATTGGGACTCTTGGCCTGATGACACCATGAGGTTTTCAAGTTCCCCTTGGATCCCATGCAAGCTTCCCCACTGTGTTCGAGGGGGCCACTGCCTGTCTCACAATGTTTAAAGCAAGGTGGGACAGTCTGTCCTGAGTGCGCTGGGGATTCCCTGGATGTCCTTCTCTGAAGGTCTGTAGATGATACCTAGGCCTGCCTATGTGCAAGAAGCTTCCCCACAAGTAGCCAAAAAAGGCTCCATCTTCACCTGATTTGTGTCCACTCAAAAGGAGGCTGCAGGAGGCTGATGAGTCATAATCCAGAGAGGTGATGGCAGTAGTCTCCATGTCCATTGATTAATGAAAACAGGGCTAGTTGGACACAGAGTAGATGGTTATAAATGGTGCTGTCAGGGAAAAATAATTATTGTATTAATAAGGAAACGTTCAAAACCAGGCTTTAAAAAAAGAACTGGCAACTTAGCATCTCGTGGGTAGTAAGGCAGGCCTGATGGGATGGGGGCCACCCCTTTGCCTTTCCAGATGCCAGCCTCCTCCTTGCCATGCGTGTGCCCGTGCCCGCACCCGGGTGTACCACGAACCAGCGTGTGTGGACGCTGTAGGCTTGACCTCGCTCTCACGAGATGCGAGAGGGTTCAGCTGGGGTTGTTTGCAGGCATCCGGGACCACTTCCAGCAGGAACAGGGAAAAACGAGCATATCTTATTGTACCTGAAACACTCTATGATATGTACTAAATATTATGACTACTCGGGGCCTTGCAATAATTGATTCACCCACACAGCCATTTAGTCTGCGAGCTGTTCGTTTTACAAATTCTACAATCTTTTAGAAATTCTTTCAGTGCGGAAGATTGCTGCCTGGCCTCAGATTCATTATGGTGATTGAATCCTCTTCAATAGAGAACGGTTTAAAGAGAGCACATGCCCGTGTGTCTCACTCAGAGTGAAGGCACATAGGTTAAAAGCTTGTCTGGGTGGCATAATTCACTGCCGCTATGCCAAACAATCACGTCTTATTGTGACCTTCATAAGATACAAAAAGGCAACAGGATGGAGCTCGGCTTTTTTTAAACCCACTCACAGATTTAGCTTCCCAACATCTGAAGCTTGGAGAATTCCTAATTAAATAACCAATTAATAATGTAGAATAGGAAAAGCTATTTTTTTTTCTGAAATGCAAAATCATAATTAATCAGAGTACAAAAAGCTGCCTGTCTTTATATCAGAAAAATATAGACTAGGTATTTAAATATTCCACCACACCTGAACCCCGGCCATCCGTCATTGTTATGACTTAAAACATCTCAGACTAAATTAGGTTTTGTTTGTATAGAGCAGTGAAAGTCAGATGGCTTGAATGACAAAATTAGAACATGCTCAAATCACTGAGACAAAACCGCATAAAGAGAAAGATGTGCAGGCAAAGGGCTGCCAGTATGGAGCAGAAATCTTCCACTAATTCTTTTTAAAAATGAGTTCTTTCCCATTTGCTCAACCAATTGGTGTAAATATAAATTTCTGACCCACAAGCAGACATTCCAGGGGGAAAAAAAAATTATCCCTGCCCCCTTGTTAACTGCCCAAAATAGCAAACGGCGCTCTAGAGAGGTCGCCCCCTCCCTCCCTTCCCCTCCCCGCCAATTTCCCTGCCTCTGGTGCCATTTACCCTCCGCGGCACCACCGCCCACCGCTCCCGCCCAGCCCGCGCCGCTCCGCCCACCAATTATTGTCGGGGAGACGAGCAGGAGCCACTAATGATCTAAGTTCTCCCCCACCCTCCGCACTTTGCACCTCTCGGCACATTTATATTTTAAAAGAAAAGCTGGCTTTTATAGTTCGTGCCACCTCCACAATTTATACTTTGCCCATGAAATACCAGACCCGGGAGTAAATTTTCCAAGGAAGAAACATAAAAAACGCTTCCCTAGATTGACTAGACGAGCGGCCTGGGGAGAGGAGCCGGGGCTTAGTAGGTGCTGCGGGCCCAGGTGCCTCTCGGTTCCCATGAGCCAAGTGAGTCCTGCCCTGCGTCCTGAACACGCGGGCATTTGCCTTCAAGCTTTTGCTCCTGCTGCTTCCTGCTCGGGGAAGTGCACATTTGAAACCCGTCTGATGTTCGAGGTGGCGCCACCTCTCACCTCCTTGAGGACACCCTCCTGGCTCACCTCGTCAGAATCACCCTTTCCCGCTTCCGGGCGCCCGCACCCCACCTTCTCCTTCGGGTTGGTGGGTGTGGACCCTGCCCAGGCCTTCAGCTCCCCGACCCTGGTTCTGTAGGGGCGACCCTGCGCCCCAGCTGAGGAGGGCGTGGTCAGCCACGGTGGGCAGGGGCACCTGCCTTCTCGCGCAGGTTTTAGAGCGACCTTCGCCTGGGCCCCAGATGCCACCAGCCTCTGTCCGAGCCACCGCCACAAATCTCCACTAACATATAATTTGCTGTTATCACAGCAATAAATAATTTTTGGTGACAGTTTTACTGTGAGACTTTGTGTGGTGTTTTTTTTATTGACAAAACCGCTGTGAATCAACATACATGAACACAATAAAAATGTGAGAAATATCTGCATTACGGCTGAGGTTTTGTCGATAGGGCAGCGCATCGATCTCGGCTCCTCTTTGGGGCTGTTGGTGGAGTTCAGCGCGCAGGTTTCAGAACTATCTGCTTAGGGGCCGCCCACGCCGAGCGCCCCAACCAAGCCCCTTGCGAACCCCTCCCTTTGTGGGGAACCGCAGCAGCCTGGGGGCAAAGGAGGAGGAGCCAGAGGCTGGAGGGGGCTCGCTCACTCACTCATTCCTTCCAGCCTCATTCATTCGGGCGCTGTGTACTGGGACCCCGGCGACCAGGGGCAGGACGCTGGCTGGCGAGGCCTTCCATCTGGGAGAGGGGCGGATCCGCCGACAGAGGTACCCTCCCTGCGGTGGGCAGGGAGATGCTCCCTCACTGGCCCATCTCAGCCCCTGGCTGGGTGCCTCTGGAGGGGGTGGAGGGCAGATGTTACACAAGTGAGGGACCCCTACCAGGAGGCTTCCTGCAGGAGCCAAGGGAGAAGGGCAGGGGAGTGGCCAGGACAGGAGCCCAGAGCCGTCCTGGCAGGCGGAGCAGCCTGGGAAGGAGCCCAGTGCATTCGAGGAACTGAGAGGAAGGTCGAGAGGCAGGGAGGGGGTTGGGGTGAGAGGACGCAGAGGGTGCCCCGGGAGTCCCCCCAGAGCAGAGGCCCGGGAAGGAGTCAGCGTGGAGCGGCGGGGTCCTCCGGCGGCCAGGGAGGCTTGGAGCTCACTCAGTCACCGTGACATGATGCTCCTTCACTCTGCCACCCCCACTCAGCTGCCCTGTGCGGTCACCAGGGGTGTGTTGCCTCCAGAATCCCTTCAAGCTCGGGCCCTCCACCATCCCCACCTGGACCCAGCCCTTGGCTCCTTTGGTGGGTGACCCAGCAGGACTGGCTCCACACTCCTGAAGGCACATGCTTCTCCAAAGTCAGAGGCCCCGTCCTGCGCCTTGGCAGGGCCTGTGATCAGCCGCCAGGCCTGCCCACACCTGCCCAGCAGGCAGGGGGACTTCCCATACTCGCCTTCCCCACCGTCTTGCCACCCATGCACTGGCGTTGCCACCTCGCCAACTGCCCCATCCAAATCCCACCCTCTGTGGAGGCCCCGCAGCACTGATGCCCCCAGCAAGCCTCCTGGGGTTGTGCTGCCGCACGGCAACCCCCAGCTTCCCTGTCCTTGTCCCCAGGAGCTTGTCCCCTGGCTTGGGAGAATGGACTCCTCACTTAGTAACATTCAGGATTCCTTGGCTGTCGGCTCCAAGCTTTGGCTCAGCCCCTTGGGGGGCAGGGAATTGGACTAGCGGTCATAGATTTGAGTGCCTTCAGGGCCAGGCACCGGGAGAGGGCCTGGAGGCAGTGGGTATGAAGCCCTGCCTGCCTGGGGCTGTCCAATCTGCTTCCTCCTCCTCTTCCCCTCAGCCTCTTTTAGTGACTGGGCTTGCCAAACTGAAGGTGTCTGTCCATTCTTGTCCCCAGTGTAGTGAGGGAAATGAAGCCTACCCCGGCCTGGAGGTCTGATCCAGGGGCCGGCTGGAGGTAGGGAAGGGTCCCCCACCCCTGGAGTCCTTGCCAAGTGCCAGGAGACGGCAGAACTCAGGCTTCTTAGGGCACCTCTCACCACCCCTACCAGAGCCCTTTGAGCCCTTGTGAAAATCACCTGCTCCCCTCTCCGCCCTGTCTCACATGGGTTCCCTTTCTTTCCTTCTGGTGGTGATCACTGTCCAGCTCAGTGGTTTGCTTGTTTGAGGGCTGTGTCCCTCCAAGCCAGCTCTGGGCTCCTGAAAGCAGGGACCAGGGGCTTCCCTGTGGGAAAGTGAGGGGCAGCCTGCAATGTCATTGGAGGGAGGGGACTTGAAGTGGTGGCATTCACTTGACAAAGTGAGAGAGTCCCGTGCCCTTAACAGAGAGTGGTGCTATTGGAGACCACAGGTGGCTCAGGTTTTTTCAGCCTGTCCCAGCACCCAGGGCCACGCTGGCCCCGGGCGAGCTGTTTCCTCAAGCACCCCAGCTGTGCTCACCAAAGGGCAAGCACTTCTTTCAGTGCAGATCCGTTGATCACCCCACATTCAGGGAGTGGCTGGCCCTTGCCTGGACCCCTTTATCAGGGTCCCCTGGCCTACTGGAGCTGGCCAGGAAAGCAGGGTTTCGTTTTAAGGGTGATTTCCTCAGCCCCCATGGGCTGCCCTGCTGAGCACCACCACCCCCGCCCCCCAGTGGCACCTGCCCACGCAGCACCTGCCCAGGGCAGCCGGCTGTGCCCCTGCCACCCTCCTGACGTCAGCTGAGGGGATGGATGCTGCTTCCTATGCTGCATGCTGCTCAAAAGAGTAGGCAAAAGGCAGGTGTCCAATTGCAGCGGGTGAGGAAGAGAAATAATTTGGTTTCTAAATCAGGACTCAGCACCACGGCCAGACACTGGAAGGGAGCCTCTTGGCTGAAGGGCGGATGATCCTACACATGGGTGATGGCCTAGGACCCCCAGGGACATTGGGGGCTCCCCTCGGCCCTGACTCTGGGTGCTAAAAGCCCTGAGAACAAGCCATCTGAAAATTAGGATTCTGTGTCGGCCTGTCAATCCCCAGAAGCACACAGCCTTTCATTAAAATCCGCCTGACATTTCTGTTATGCTCAGAAATCCCGAAGATATGCCAAGTGCTTGCTATTTGCCATCACATCCGCCTGGGAAGCTGTGGGCCGCCAAGCCCATTGTGCTGAAATGCCCCCCAGGAGGCGGGCAGCCGGCTGTGCAGGGCACTGGCAGGGAGCACGAATGGGCTGTTCCAGGGGGGCTGCCCGACAGCACAGCTGGGGACAGTGGGCCTTGGGTTCATGCTCTCCAGGGACACGATGGCTCCTCTAAGCTCATAGTCCATGAGGGGTTCTGAGTGCAGGGAGGTGCCTGCAAGGCCAGCGAGGGAGGCCGCTGCGGCAGCCCCGCAGGCCCGCAGGGAGCCTTCCTCCTCCGTGCCAGGGCGGGAGAGCCTTGCCTGTGCTGAGGCCTGGCGACAGGTGACAGGGCAGCCAGGGCAGACAGGAGGCAGGCAGGTGCTGTCGATATTGGGCATTGACCTGGGTGTCTCCGAGGAAGGGCCTGTCATTTGGCCAGCGTGCCAGGAGTAAATGTGCCCGAAAGGTCACAGAGACCATAGAATGTGTGATATGGAAATACCTCCATCCCGAGAAGGCTGGGGAAAGCCTTGGGAAGAGAGGGAAGGCCCGCACTGTTGGATGCTGTGGCCACATCTCAGCTCTGAAGCTGTGCTGTGAGGTGGGGGACAAACCAGACTCCTGCGTGGAAGTATACGGGTAGCAGGAGGCTGGAATGCTGGGCAGAGCCGTGGACTTCATTGCGTAGTTCACGGAGGAAGTGAAAGAGAGCAAGGCTCCTGAAGAGGAGTCTGGCTGAGTTCATTGACTCCCTCCCTCCATTCATCCATCCATCCATCCCTCCATTCAGCTCTCTATCCACCCACCCATCCTTCCATTTCTCCATCCATTCATCCCTCCCTCCCTCCCTCCCTTCTTCCATCCTGAGGGTTCGCCCACAAGGATGTGACTTTCTGAGGGTCTTGGTGAGTGGGAACCAGGGGCTGAAGGACAGCCAAGACTGTTTTTCACTTTTGTTACTCCTCTCCAGCCAGGAGAACAGACGTGTGTGGTCTGAGGGTTGCGCTGTGTGGCAGGCACCCCGTCCATCTCTTCAGCTGCCAGGGGAGAGTAGCTCTCACACCTCAGCTGACCGATAAGCTTGGGCCATAGGAAAAACAAGAACCCCAAATCCGAGTGGGCTGGATGGGCAGAGCAGGGAGTGGAGGTTCCCAGTTAGTCCTCACTCAGCGCATTCTCCTGACGGCTCAGGCAGGTGTGTTCCTGAGACTGTGGACAGAGGGCAGACATTTATTAGGCACCGCCTCTGTGTCAGATGCTGAAAATACAGTGGTGAGCAAGTAAGGCCCAGTCCCGCCCCCGAAAGCAAGGGTGATAAAGAGCAGTAACAATCATCCACGTCTGGTTCTGCCCTGCACCGTGCCTGGCTCATTGGCAAACACCCAGGGAGGGAATGAGTGAAAGAACAAGGGATGCTAGCCCCTCCCACCCCCAGAGGATAAGGGGGATAAGCAGCCTCTCCTGGCCTCCATGTGTAACAGGTTAAACCACTTTCTTGTTTAGAAATAGGGTCGTGGGAGATTTCATTAGTTAAGATGAGGTCATACTAGAGTTGTGGTTCAGTCGCTAAGTTGTGTCCTACTCTTTGTGACCCTGTGGACCGTAGCATGCCAGTTTCCTCTGACTGCCGCTATCTTCCAGGGTTTGTTCAAATTCATGTCCATTGAGTCGGTGATGTTATCTAACCATCTCATCCTCTGTTTCTGCCTTTTCCTTTTGCCTTCAGTCTTTCCCAGCATCAAGGTCTTTTCCAATGAGTAAGCTCTTTGCATCAAGTGGCCAGAGTATTGGAGCTTCAGCTTTAGCGTCAGTCCTTCCAATAAATATTCAGGGTTGATTTCCGTTAGGATTGACTGGTATGATCTCCTTGCTATCCAAAGGACTCTTAAGAGTCTTCTCCAACCCCGTAGTTCGAAAGCATCAATTTTTCATCGCTCAGCCTTGTTCCCCATCCCCCAAGACTACCGGAAAAACTCACATCCCTACATGACTACCGGAAAAACCATAGCTTTGACTATATGGACTTTTGTTGGCAAAGTGGTGTCTCTGCTTTTGTATACGCTAAGTTGGTCATAGCTTTCTTTCCAAAGAGCAAGAGTCTTTTAATTTCATGGCTGCAGTCACCATCCGCAGTGATTTTGAAGCCCAAGAAAATAAAATCTGGCACTGCTTCCACTTTTTCCCCTTCTGTTTGCCATCAAGTGATGGGACTGGATGCCATGATCTTAGTTTTTTGAATGCTGAGTTTCAAGCCAGATTTTTCACTTTCCTCTTTCACCTTCATCAAGAGGCTCTTTAATTCCTCTTCACTTTCTGCCTTTAGAGTGGTATCATCTGCATATCTGAGGTTGTTGATATTTCTCCTGGCAGTCTTGATTCCAGCTTATGATTCATCCAGCCCAGCATTTTGTATGATGTACTCTGCCTATAAGTTAAATAAGCAGGGTGACAATACACAGCCTTGTTGTGCTCCTTTGGGCCCTAATCTAATATGGCTGATGTCCTTACCAAAAGGGGAAATCTGGACATAGACACTCATGCAGGGAAGACAGAGTGAAGAGACACAGGGAGAAGATAGCACCTACCAGCCAAGGAGAGGGGCCTGGAACAGATCCTTCCCTCACAGTCCTCAGAAGAATCCACCGTGACCTCTAACTTCTAAGCCTCCAGAACTGTGAGACAGTAACATGTCTGCTGTTTAAGCCATGAAGCCTGGAACACTTTGTGAGGGCACCTCAGGAAGCTGTCTAGGTTTGTCAGGGATGTGCCATTGGGGTCTGCGCCTAGAGCTCTCGGGGCGCCCATAGCCAGGGGCTGGTGTGTGGGGGTGGGATTGTCTAGACACTGGCTGCACCCCAGGTCAGGGAGGGCTCAAAGATGGGTCTCCCTTCTCCTCTCGATGGTCTGCAAGGCCCTCTGGCTGCTCCTCTTCTCTGGGCTCTGGTGGCCCAGGGGCCCTTCTGAGGCTACCCAGGGGCAGCCAAGCCCACTGTAGTCCACCTAGGGCATCTCCGGTGGGAAGTAGACAGGGCTGAGTGGCAACCATGGGAAGCGACACTGGCTTCTCCCTTAATAAATGTCAGCTATGCTGTCCTGCTATTTTCTAGAACACCCCAAGCACTCTGCAACTCTGGACATTTTGCCTGCTCTCCCTGGCCTGATGTTCTTTCCTGAGCCTGTTGAATCACCAGCTGGACCTCAACATCACCTTTCTAGAAGCCATCCTTGCCTGCCCAAGTAAACCAGCCTTGTCCTCTGGTTTTCTCTGGTGGCTTTGTTTCGTTGCAGGTGCGTTGGGTCAAGCATTTCACTTGTCATGTCTGCTGCCATACCTTGGTATTCAGATGGCATTGTGAATATAACAAATCCTTGATAAATACTTGAGGAAGGATGGATAGATGGACAGACAGAAGATGGATGGGCGTTTATCCTGGGTGGAGCAGAGAGACCAGTTGGGATTTGGGTGCTACTCAGCAAGCTGCTTTTCTCGAGGCCCAGTGCAAGGCAAGAATGCAGGGGGGGAAAGGAGCAGAGGTGTGGGCCACCCAACCCCAAGCCCTGAGCCCCGGGGTCCCCAGGGGCCCCGGGCAGAGGCCTGCAGGGCTGGCCAGCAGCCCCGGGACCTGTGTGAGAGCCCTGCTCCATTCGAGGTCCTTTGGCTCCTCTGAGGGGCAGCCAGCTCTGGGAAGAGGCAAAGGAGGAGCAGCCCCTAAGGTTTCAGAGAAAGCAGGGCACCCCGACCCCCACTCATGCCCTCTGCGTGCCCTGAGTGGCTCTGGGGCTCACTTCTCTGAGTGAGCTCCCAGGAGACCCTGCATGGCCGTAGCTACAGCTCGTGTACAGAGGGGCTTGGGGAATGTGTCCAGCTCTGAGGAAAGGGAGGGTTGGGTTCCCTGTGTCTGGCCTGCTGAGGAGCACCCTTCATCTGGCCCCTCACTCATATGCTTGCACGTCAGCCTGAGACCCTGGGCTTGACCCCCACTCCTGCCCCCCAACCTGGGTCAGGCGGGGAGGACTGAGGTTGGCGCGGGCCTTGGTTCAGCAGTGAGAGTGTCACCCAGGGGAACTTGTGTGACAGTGTAGAGGGATGATGGCCCATGTGGGAGGGGGCCCAGGTGGCCCCTGGGCTCCTGCCTGGAGCTGCTGCTTCTTGGCCTAGAGGGGCTGCTCTCGGGAGGGACTCCAGGCAGTGGGGACAGGCCGAGCACCCCATTTTGGAAGGCAATGTACTGCTCCCCATCAGGCAAGCACCACCCCCCACTCCCCATCCCTAACGGCCTCCAAAGCTGCAGGAAAAGCCCGCTCTGGTCTGTGTTTATTTTTGGAATTTTAACTGGTTGGACAAGGAAGTGAGCCTTGTTAAAAGGGATTTATCTGTGGGTCACAGTGAGTTTGAGGGGCTTAGGAGGAAAGAAAGGGAAGGGCTTTTCCCCTTCATCTTCCCCAGAGCGGGGCCCCTTGCTCACAAAGACTCAGGCCCCAGGGCGGGGGCCTCAATGCCAGCCCAGCTGGAGGGAGCGCCTCAATAGGGAAGAGCTTAAGTCATTTATGGGAACCAGAAAGGGGTTTCTTAGTATCGAAAAGAAAGGCCTTCCCGAGCCCAGCAGTGCCACGGGCTGGGCAGAGACATTTCCTGGGCTGCCTTCTTCAGCCGCTCCAGGGGCGTGTGGTCCTTCTGCCCTCTGAGTGTGGGCTTCAGGGCCGGGGGCGCACCCAGGACCCCCTCCCCTTCACTCAGCGACCACGGGGGTACCAATCATCGTGGGCTTGATTGGCAGCCCTCCGTGGAGAAGGGGTCAGAGCCAGGCCACCCTCTGGGTCTGTGCTCTCAGCACGGGCAGGTGTTCTGTGGCCGGGGGCCTGCTTCTTTCTCGGGGCGCTCTGTCCTCTTTCTCTGAGACCAAAGGTGGGCCCCCTCTGTCCACCCGCCACGTGGGGTCCCAGAGGGCTGCGACCCCTCTCTGAGGGAGGCGAGGTTGGGGAGCCCACCTCCTTGCCAGTGAGTGTGTTGCAGCTACTGTGTCACTCCAGTGGCTCCTCCAAGCCCCTCCATACAGCCGGAGTCCCAAGATACCCTTTCACCAGGGCAGAAGGCGTTCATGGAGTCGCCCTCGCCTCTTGAAGAGTTTTATTACTATGGGAAACAGCCAAAGTGGTGAGGAGTGGTGGTGGTGGGGGGGTCCATCATCTCCTGCAAGCAGATAAAATAGAAACAACTAAATAAAGCACCCTTGCTGCTCAAGGGGAAAATTCTGCTTGTCAATTATGATTTATGAGCAATTGCCAAACAGGGAGCTGGCCTGCCTGTCTCGAGGCCTGTTTCTGCCTCCCCCCTACTTGGTGGGCGAGGCTGGGGGTGGCTTCGGGCTTCTGGGAGAAGGTGGGTCCTGCGACAGGACTGGCTGTTAACCCCTTGGTGCTTGTATGTCCAGCGCCCAGCTGCTAGAGGGAAGGGAGGGGACCTGTGCCCCCACTTTGGCACTGAGGTGGGGAGGGCATATGGATGGCGGCCACTGGCAAGGTGCCCACGCCAGGCTCTGGCTTCAGTCCCAGCATGAGCTCCGGCCGGCGGCGGGTAAGCTCTCTAGCCCTCTCTGCCCTATATAGTCCCTGGCAGAGCTGCCCCTGGTCCTCCCCGGCTCCCCGTGGAGGGGCACCAGTTTGTCCTCGCCTGCTACTGCTCAGGCCAGATGGTGGGTATTTCCAGGCCACAAAGTCCTCTGACCTTTGAACAGTTGCCGCCGAATTTCAATAATGAAAGGACCTCTTTTGAATACGTACAAATGAGACGTTATATTTCCATACATTTTATTTCCAGCCTCATCTGCGAATCTAATATTGACCCGGAGTTATCTGTGATGGGGAAGTTATTAATTCTGACAGATATAAGGGAGAAGCTAATATTCGCCTTTTACAAACACCTAATATTAATCTCGGGTGCTGTAAACGAGAGCCGCACGCCGGCATGGGGGAGATGACACCAGCTCGGAATTTGATAATGAAAAATGGGCAAGTTTAATTTCAGGGAATGGATAAAAACGTTTGCCCGCTGCGAGGTAAGCGGCATGGGAGGCCCCGGCGGGATTCCCAGTGGACAGAGCAGAGGACTGGGAAGTGACCCGCCTGCCCACAGGCCCGGGAGCCTGGGATCAGGAGCATCGCCAGCCGGGGGTGGGCCCTGGCCTCCCAGGTGTTGGAGAGAGGCCAGCCCGGAGCCGCAGCCTCTATTGCTACTGCTCACACCTTCAGGAGCAGCTTCTGGACAAGCCTCCGCTGCCTCACCCTCTGAAGGTCCCAACGTCCCTGTGGCTGTTGCCTGACCAGGGGTTCGTTCTTACACCCCTGGCAGACTCAAGAGATGGGGAATGGCACGGAGGAGAAGCCAGAGGACTCTCTAACCTGGGGAGCTCGGGCTCCCAGCCCTGAAGTAGCTGCCTCCTCTAACGCACCCTTTGCGCTCAGGGGCCTGCCTGCTCTGCTGCCCCCTCACTGCACCCCCCAGCGTCCCCTCTGTTTGGTGCTGGGCTCAGCCTATGTCTTCTTTCCTGTGCTTTCCATGGCCCTGCCTGCTCTGTACCCCCAACCCTGTTCCTCTACCTCCTCCTGCAGATCTCAGCCTGGAGGGGCTCCAGGCTGAGGGGCTCGCACGCCTGACACCTCGCACAGTCACGCCCCCTTTGGTAGGCTCCTATACTGTTAGGGGGCGTTCCCTGGTAGCCCAGTTGGTAAAGAATCCACCTGCAATGCAGGAGAGCCCCGTTTGAATCCTGGGTTGGGAAGATCCGCTGGAGAAGGGATAGGCTACCCACTCTAGTATTCTTGGGCTTCCCTGGTGTCTCAGCTGGTAAAGAATCCACCTGCAGTCCGGGAGACCTGGGTTTGATTCCTGGGTTGGAAAGATCCCTGGAGAAGGGAACGGCTACCACTCCAGTATTCTGGCTTGGAGAATCCCATGGACTATATAGACCATGGGGTCGCAAAGAGTCGGACACCACTGAGTGACTTTGTTAAGAGTTGAATTCCCCCCTTCCCCATTCCTATGTGGGAGTCCTAACCCTCACTACCCCAGAATATAACCTCATTTGGAAATAAGGTCATTGCAGCGGTAATTAGTTACGATAAGGTCACACTGGAGCACGTGAGCCGCTGACCCAGTGTGACTGGTGTCCTTATGCAAAGGGGATATTTGGACATGGAGAGAACGCCAGTGACACGAGGACAGACAGTGAGCTGGCGTCTCCATGAGCTAAGGGACACCAGAGATAACCAGTAAACCTCCAGGAGCTGAGGGAGAGGCTGGGACAGAGCCTCTACAGAGCCCTCAGGGGGACCAGCCTACCGTCACCCTGACCCTGGGACCTGTGGCTCTCAGAGCTGGGGAGAACGTGTGTGAGCCCCCGGTCTGCGGAGCTTTCTTACGGCAGATGACAAACTAAACACACGTAGGTCTCCTTTGTGGCTTTGCCACCACACACCATTTTACAGGGTGGTGTGACTCTCCCGTGGGCTCCATCGTGGGGAGAGATGATTCTGTCCCCCGCTGAGCACCCTGATGGGTTCTCTGCACTGGGCATGTCGCCCAGCACGTTGTAGGCGCCCGAAGAGTAGCTGTCGGATAGATGACTACGTTCCTTGTCATCTCTGCCGGAAATAGAGCCATCAGCGTTCGTTGGATTCTTCCTATTTGCTCCAGATAGTGCCAGAGTTGGGTGTGTACACAGGACATACTGTAACAACCACCCCGAGCTGACCCAGTGGCATGTTCTTTTAGTTTCCGCAGGCCTTGTGGGTGCTGGGAGTCTGGTGAGGTGGGGGCTGTGTCGGGGGTCAGGCTGGAGCCTGAGTGCAGCCCTCAGCTTGGGCAGAGGGGGAGGCCGTGGAAGGCCTGGGGACAGCTGGAAGCTGCAGGTCCCTGGTGGGGTGTGCAGGCCTTGGCAGTGGGCTCCTCCTCTGTCCATCCGCTGTGGACCTTTTGGACAGCAACTGGCACCCTGGTCACTGCAAAGGGCCAGCCACCCCTTCACACACACACTGGCTGTCAGCATGAGCAGCTGTCCTAAGTTGCACTGTGGTGGGTCACGGAGGGCAGCTCTTCCTTTGTTCTTAAAGCACCGCGGTCATCTCTGTGATGTCATGGCTGACCCTGGGTTCTGGTACCTTATGCACGATGCCTGGTGGAGCTTATGCCTTGGGGCAGACGTGGGCCTCCAGATCTCCAGCTGTGGATCTGGGAAGGACCTCCATTATCACTGAGCCTCCCCTGTGCAAGATCGGCAAGTGAGGAAACAGATGCTCAGCAACCTATCCAGAGCCACACAGCTGGGCAGGGTCAGAACAGGAGGAGGCCCCAACCCTTACTCCAGGCTTAGGGTTTAGACACTCACGCTTCAGGAAGAAGGGGCTGGGAAAGCACAGTACCAGGAAAACAGCAGAAAAGTTCCAAGAGTTTTTTTCTCTTTTTTTTCTTTCTTCCCCTTCCGTGAAATCCCAAGTCTTAGTGCTTGCTTTTCAGAAGCATCTGAGAGAACCCGAGGAGCTGGCTGCCTCTTCCTCCCGGCGCCTCCCTCACTCCCCCTCTGTGCTACACTGTCCTCCTCCCGCCACACCTGCTCGCCCTGCCCCCCACACAGGCAGACTTGTGAGCGCACACTTGACAGGGCACTCACAAAGCATGTACCACACACAGGACGCACATGTGCACACACTCGCGACACCCCTGTGTCCTGAGCAGACCCCGAGGACAAAGGGCCGGGGTCTCTGGCAAACCCCGGCTGTGTGGCTCCGATAGCACAGGACGCCGGGATCCTGACTGCTCCTCGTGGTTGCAGTTCACAAAGAGCCCTTTGCGAATCCGCAGGCAAGCCAGGTGGTCTAGATGAGTGTGAGTGGTGACTGTGCACTTGTGAGTGCATGTGTGGTTGTGCATGCGCACAGCAGGGAGCACGGAAGTCCAAGCAGCCGCGGTCACCTGTATCGTCTGATCTGTCCCGGCTGTGTTCGTGCTTGGCCTCCATATGCATAAGCTGTCCCTTCCCGTCTCCTGTGTGGTTGGTGATAAAGGTGAGTTGGGGGAGGATGGATGTCCTTTGGTGACCTCTCCATACTTGGAGCCATGCCGCTGCTGTTCCCCGGTATTGGCATTCCCAGCAAGGCCGGACTCCTGGCCAGAGGTTCCCACAGGTCCCACCCAAGAAAGCCTGGCCCATCTTGGGCTGGGTCCACCCAAGCCAGCCAGTTTGCCTGTGGGGAGTCGCTCTGGTGACAAGTCGCTACGGCCCCATCTGCCCTTCTCCAGCAGAGAGCACTGATCGGCCATCCAGTGGCCTCTCGCCTGACCTTCATGAGCCGAGGCTGTGTTTATTGTCAGAAAGATGACTAAGAAATCCCCGACATATCGTATCATCAGCATTATGATCGGAGAAACAACACCTACAAAATCTATTATTCATTAAGTGTAACCAATATATAATTTAAAACAGTGGGTTTTGTCAAATAATGTTAGGTCAGCATAATTTTCTGCCTATTACTAATATCTATAACATCTTTGCCTTAGTCAGCTCTATTTAAATATGCAATCATTTACAGCTTTTGAGAATATTTCTGTGCACTCCCAATTTCCAATATTCAACTACGACAAATTTTATGCTGACATCAATAGCAAACTATTAAAGACAGTATTTCATTATTGGTTTTTCATCCCAAAAGTTATTTACAATTATATACTAAGCACTAATATTAAAGGAAACCATTTAAATGAGGTGCTATCTACTTTAACAATATGTCTGTCACAGAATGAGATTGTGTTTAAAGATTTTATCAAGAAATGGTTGTTTGCTGAGGTTATGTTTTGTCCATGAAATATGCATTTCATATCTCTTTCATTTCATTAACATAATTTAATTTGTGCTTTGCATTTTGTGCATAATACATATTTGATTTACAAAACAAATATTTCCATTAGAAAATGAATTTCATGCAGGCAAAAAAGCAGAACCAAATGATGTATTGAAGGAAAATAAGAAGAAATGAAATGCATTTTCTCAGTCTATTAAAAAATCTATGGCATTGACAGAAAGTGCACTTAGTGCTACATTTAAAAAATAGCACATATGTCAATGTATTAACAAATAGAATTGGAAATACAAATATTTCCCTATATCAAGCCAAGAATCTCTTTATTTTAATTGAGTTGATTTAAAAGCCCAACTACAATTTAATTTTTATTTCATGATGTGATGCTGGGGCTGGTACAGTCGGAGCTGTGTGGGGTTGGCGGTTGATGGAAGAAGATAGTTGACCTTAAAAATGGCTTTTATTGACAATGGAGAGACATGGTTGAATAGGAAGCGAAGGGGAAGCAGGCCCTTTGTCATCTGGGAGCAGGGTGGGGAGAGTGAGGCTGGCAGGCTTTGGAGCAGCTCCTTGCTCAGGTGCTCCCCTGTTGCCCCGTTCTGGCTCCTGTCTCCTCTGCAATCCTCATACCTTGCCCCCACCCAGACTGTGGGGCTGGTTGGGGTCCCAGGAAGTGAGGAACATGAGTGTTTGAGTCTTGGCTGGCCCACACATGAGACAGAGGCTCTGGAATTAGGGGAGCAGAGGATCTCGGAGTAGGGCTCCTGCCCTGCAGGCCAGTCAGCCACTGAGGCCCTTCTTACCCAGAAGTGTGGCCCAGGGTATGCACACCCCCATCAGTGCCCCTACAACATTATTAGAGGTCATGTACTCGATCAACAGTGTGAATTCAATGATGAAAAGACTCAGGAAGAGATCAGGACTCCCGACTCAGGTATCCCCAGCTCCCATTCAGCTCAGTGGAAACTGAGGGAGGCTGATCCTTCAGGAGAGCTGTGGGGAGGGGGACCTTCAGGACAGACTACTGGAGTCCAGCAAGGCTCAGAGGTGGCAAAATTGAACAGTGAGTTTGTATCCAAGCTGTCTACATGGGCCACTGCCCTCTGTTCCTATTCCCTGATCTGAAAGCTCTTTTCTGTATCCCACAAATCCATACCCCACTCATATCCACCATGGCTGCCCCACCTGCAGAACGAGGAAGCAGTCACTGTCCTGACAGCTGCTGGGGTGATGAAACAGGGTGGAGGAGACCTCAAGTACAAGACTGAGGTCTCTTTAGAAGGGAACCAAGGGCTAGTCTTGGTATGTGATTGTAGCTTTGTTGAGGAGGGCTGCCTGGGCCTCATGTGACCTCCCCTTATGTGTGCAGTGTGTGGTGGTGATACCGGGGCTCCAAGTGGGGCTGTAGCATATAGTTACACAGGTTGCATACTGAACCACAATAACGATGCTCTTTATATAGAAGAGTATAGGGTGCCTCCAGGGGTTACAGTATGGCAGCCCTGGGGCTGAGCCACACCACACCATCAGTGGCATGGGCACACACATACATTTATATTCTGATGTACTCACACATGCTCCCACTCGCTCTACTTACGCACACTCACAACACACATGCTCACAATTATAATCACACTCACCCATATGCACACATATAAATAGAGCACTCACACTGTCTCACACAATCTGGAGACCCTGCAGACCAGCCTGCTCACCTGAGCCCACCTTGGTCTGTGCCCTCTGAGCTCCTTGTCCCCTCCCATCAGAATGTGGGCTCCTCTAAGACTGGACCAGGCTTCCTTGGCCTCTGGAGGTCCATGCACACCTGGACACAAGCAGGATGGCACCTTGCAGGTGGGAAATGCCCACAGGCCTCTGGGGCTGGGAGGGATGTAAAGGGGGCTTCCTCCAGCATCTGAATGGGATCTATAGCACCAGGCTCGGGGCATGTATGTGCCTGCAAGCCCTGATCAGCCTGGCCTGGTCCCTGCTCCTAACCTTGTTCCAAGACTGCAAGTCCCCTCCCACAGCCCCTCCACTGCCTGGGGCCAGAGGGAAATGTCATTAGAAAAATCCTTTTTTGTTTCAATCTCAATGGTCATAAAAAACAGTCAAGCTAGCTGGAGCAGGAGGAACCCAGCGGAGGAACAAGAAGTTTGAAGGTCTGCCTAGGAGCGGGAGAGATGGGGTCAGACACAGTGCGGGGGTCAGGGTGGTGGGAGCTCCTGGTGTTGGTCTTGGCTGACCCTGTCCAGGCACTCAAAGGCCAATCTGATGGCCTACGCCTCTGGGTCCCCCCCAGTCTGAGGCCCTGGCCACGCTGCCTGGAGGAGCTGGGGACTCAAGGCCCACACATGAGGAAGCCAGGGTCACTGCACCAGGAGGGGCACCTGCAGTGTGTGGAGAGAGGGGGTCTGGGGTTCTCTGGTCCCCAACATTCATCCTCGAAGTGGCCTTCCTTCCAGCGCCTGATGGGAATGGTGGTGTCCACTGCTTGAGGGAAGAGAGAAGGAAGGACGAAGCCTTGGGGACCGGCCGAGGGCTGTGCACAGGGTGCGTGGGTGGCTGTCACCCCTGGGGCGGGCCGGGGGTCCTGGCTCCCTGTGGGGGCTGGGCCAGCATGTGCGTGGCTCGTGAAGAGAGGGAAATAAATGTGCTGACACGGGAAGTCAGACTTGCTTTCTGGCTGGGCTATCGGGAAAAAAAAAAAAAAAAAAAATCCATGTCTGTGGGAGGACAATCTCATCATATTAGAAGTATAGATTTCTGGCTCGAGCCGAGCCGGAGGCCCCTCTCCCCAGGAGGGAAGGGCAGTATGCAAGGGCCCCGGGCGGTGTTCAGCACCCTACTTTGCCGTGGCTCCTGAGACCCTGGGGTGCAGGGTCTGCACTAAATCCTCACCTCAGTGCCCGGGCCCAGTGAGCACATCTCAGAGAGGGTACAAAGGAGGGTCTAGGCCCCAGGCTCCTGGGGCTGTGCTCCCCAGCGGGTCTCGGAAGCCCTCACCTCCTCGGCCAGTCAAGGGTCCATCCTTTAAGGACCTGAGTCCACGCTGTGGAGCCCCTAGCTGATGCTTCACTTCTCTCCCAGGACGCTACTTCTCAGCCCCGTCTGAACCTGGTTCACTCCACACCAGGCTCTGAGAAGATGCCGGCCTGGGACCCTGCCCCTGCCAGTGCTGAAGAGAATTTATCCTTGAGGCATCTTAATACACAGTCCTATTTAAATCTAACTTCCTTTTTATACATTCAATTTGTGTGTAGCTAACATACGTGCATAATTTAAAACATGAGATGGCTCATAGTGAGAAACACTTTTACTTATAGTGAAAACGAGCGCTCTCCGGCCTGCCCCTCCACGCCCTCATTCTGGCTACCCTGGGGCAGCCGCTTTCCATTCTTTCAGATGTTCTAATTGTAAGTGTTTTTGTTTGTTGCTGTTTCTACTTGATTTTTTTTAAACTAGCATTAATAATTTATGTCCAAATTTCCCGCCAGAACTGTAAACTCCTATGGCAACTGTCAACATATTAGGCTGTCTAACGTTTCCATTTTTTCCCCCCTTGAAGACTCCCATCTAGCATTTGGCTTTGCGGGCTGCTCTCCAGAATGGGGCTCAGCTGCTCTGCTGGGGTCTCCCTTCCATAGCAGCCTGGGAATCGACTGTGCCCCTCCTGTTTCTTGTATGCTGTCTTCCTTTCTCTTGGGTTAATCCTTCATGTTGGTGGCACACACCCTCCAGAAACTTTCTGAGAAAGGGTCCCTGGAAAATAGTTTTGTTGGAGACTTAGCTGTTTGAAATGTTGTCTGTCCATCCCCCGTCTTGATTGGCCATTTGGCTGAATCTAGAATTCTAGGTGAAAGGTGTCTTCCCTCCCAATGTTGAAAGCCTTGCCCCATGGTCGTCTTAGTAGCAGCATGGCTCTTGAGAAGTCTGAGGCCTTCCCTAGTCCCAGCCTTTCAGCTGTGGCCTGTTCTGTTCTCTGAAAGCTTTCAGATCCTCTCTTCATCCATCCGCACGTGGATGGCCTTTGCCTGCATGGAAATGCGTGTCCTTCAGTTCCAGGCATTTCTCCAATCACTTCCACTTCTTTCAAAGTCTTCTACCTTCGGTTTTCTCCCTCACACCTTTCTGAACTCTTGTCAGGCTTCCATTCCACCTCATCCTCTGATCTCATCTCACCTATTTTCATCTTTTCCCTTTCTGTTCCAGTTCTGAGGGATTTCCTCTCTTCCTGCCACTCTACTGATGTTTTAAAAATTTGCCTTCACAGTTCTAATGTTTAAAAACTCCCTTCCTTCCTTTTTAAGTGAATGTCTCCTTTTTGTCAGTCTCTGGTCCCTATTTCATGGAGTCATGTCCTTTTTACCTCCACTCACATGAGGCATCAAAAGTTGTCAAACTTATAGAAGCAGAGGGCAGAATGGTGGTTGCCAGGGGCTGAGGATTTGAGAATTTGAGCTGGTGGCTCAGAGGTTAAAGCATCTGCCTGCAATACTGGAGACCTGGGTTCAATCCCTGGGTTGGGAAGGTCCCCTGGAGAAGGAAATGGCAACCCACTCCAGTATTCTTGCCTGGAGAATCCCATGGACTGAGGAGCCTGGTGGGCTACAGTCCATAGGGTTGCAAAGAGTCCGACACGACTGAACGACTTCACTCACAGGGGCTGAGGGGACAGGAGGAGAAGTGGGGAGATGCTGGTCAGGGGACGTAGAGTTTCAGGGATGCGAGGCAGGAACATTCCAGAACTCTGTAGGCATCTCTCCTGCTCCTGCATTGCCTCCATCTTTCCCATCCTCTCCTGGCCTCTGTCTCTCACACTGCAGACTGAGGTGTCGAGAGAGGTGAGGTCTCAGGCCCTGACGGGCTCTGTTGGTACTTCTGGGTTCTGCTGAGGTCTGAAGACACCTTCACAGCCTCCACAGAGTGAAGCTGGCCTGAAGAACCAAACCCACTCTTCCTCCCTGTCCTGAGTCCACCAGGGCCCCATCCCCAGGTGCACACACCTCCTACTCCCTTCAGAGGGTGGGTCATTCCTTCCACCTCACACTTCAGCCACCAAGAGCATGAGATCACTGGCCGGGATACCAACTCATGAGTCTCCTGAGTCTGGAAGGAGTGTGCATGTGATAAAAGAGGGAGTGGTGGGAGCTGTGACACCCAGACGGCTCACGTTCCATCCAAAGACAAATATATTAAAAGCTTTTAGTATAAATACCCACGTTCACCAGCTGTATGCCCTGTTTTAAGATACAGTATATTAATAGAAAATTTGAGGTACGATAAGGCCAATAGATCAGGATAAGATTGTCATTGAAATGATAGTTGATCACAGTTCTCAAGAGGAAAGGGCACATCACACCCCCAGGGCCACATGGAGAAGCCCCAGTGTCAGCCAGGAGGCAGAGGGCATGAGGGGAAAAGTGTGGGCAGGAGCCTTTACTGTGGTTTCCACGGGAAGGAATGGGTGAGGCAGGGTAAGCAGGCTTAGGATTGGCTAATAGTTTGAATAATTTCAGTGGGCTCCGGGATGTAGTCGCTCGTTTCCTGGGACCTGGCGCTGGGTGATGAAGGCAGGGGCACAGTGGCCCAGAGAGTTAGTGCCAGATGGAGGAGGAGGTTGAGGTGTGGGCTCCGGGTTGATTATTTGCATACTTGCTTTCTCATCTAGGAATGGTAGATGCGGTCCTGGAAGGAGCAGCCCCTCCAAGGTCAGCAAGATCCCAGTGTCGAAAAATCAGATGCACAGGAAGTAGAAGACACAGCTATGGCAACCCACTCCAGTATTCTTGCCTGGAGAATCCCATGGACAGTGGAGCCTGGCAGGCTACAGTCCATGGGGTCTCAAGAGTCGGACACTACTTGGCGACTAAACCACCACCATCACCACCATGAGGCCAGTGAGGGACCCCAACACTGAGAGAGCACAGACCTGGGCATACTGGGGAGGCCCTCCTGGGCTGAGCCGGGAGGAAAGCCAGGGCCCAGGAACCTCTGGGCTGGGTGGGGCGAGGAGGCTGCCCAGGAAATCCCGAATGAGGGCTCCCAAAGGGATGGGCTGGAGTCCTCTGGGAGCTGAGGGGCTTCCTGGGGAGGGCTGTGAACATCTTGAGGGGTAAATAGAATTTTGAGGCAAGTGAGTGTGTTACAGGCATTCCTGGGCACCAGGATGGTCAGTCGCAGCTACACAGTGGGATGCTGTAGGCTAGGCCATTGAGGATCCGGGCCTGTGGCCAGGGGAAGTTCTTCCCTTTCTGTCTGTCTCTCCTTCTCTTCCACCCCTCTTCCTCATCTGAGGCCGTCAACCAGGGCCCAAGGATGTGTGTTAACTGGCCTCTGAGAAGTACCCAGTGGGCTCCCAGCCCAGCCTCCCCGCATGGTGGGTCCTGGCAGGGAACCCCTGGGCCTGGAGCTGTAGAGCAGGGGCCCCCTCCTGCCTGCTGGGCCTGGCCAGGTGGGGAGGCTGGGGCCTGCCCACGGTCACTGCCATTGCAGGTCAGGGTGCCTGCGGGGGCCTTGCTCAGGGGAGGGGTCTCCTCAAGTGCCTCCTGATGGCGGGAAAATAAAAGCCATGATTTAGAGGCAGCCTCCACTCGAAGGGCTTCCTTAGCTGAAGACGCTCAGCTAATGAACCTCAAGCAGATTCATGGCTGTGTGTGAAGTCAACGGGGTCCTCACTCCACGGAGACGAGCCGCATAAATCTTTGTTTTTAATGTCTAATGATATGTAAAATATTTAAATTTGCAACTCAGAATTATTAAGCTGCCAAGGTTTTTTGCCTATTAAAGTGTATTCTTGCCTGAGAATTTATGGGGCGCCCCGTGCCCGCCGCCAGCCCCTGTTAGGGGACAGGAGGTATAGATTTGTGGTCTCCTACTGTAAAAAACTTCAGGATCGTCTGACCCTGTAAACTGAAAATTCATGTCCCTCGCCCGGGGACAAATGCATTCTTTGTAAAGGCGGCCCATGGCCAGCCTTGGGCTCATGTTAGTTTATTGTCACTGGTTGATAACGTTTAATGGAAAAGATACAAGAGTGCCAAAGAATTTTAATTATTTTTGTGATAAAGTTATATGTTCGGCCTTGAAAAAGTAGAGATAATGCAGGGATTCATTATTATTCCCAGTGTGTTTAAACAGACGACACAGAATGCAAACAAAAGCAGATGAAATTTGAAAAGTATTATCAATATTGCAGATAGCAGATGCCCTTTCGAATCAGAACAAGCATATCTTCTATAGCAACTTTATGGTTGAGTAGTTTATTCATTTCTATTAGAAGGTTGTACGTTTCTAAAATATGTAGATGGTATCTAGAAAAACCAACCAACCAGATGGGTCATTCTGCTTGTTTTCCTAAATTTATTATTTCACTTTTGCAGGCCCGATCTGAGGGGCATTAACATGGGACTGGAGTCTTATTGTGTCAAATTCTATCTTGTACATGACCTTTGGCGGGCTTGGTGCTGGCGGGGAAAAGAAACAAGAATGAGGTGTTTGGACCATGGCGGAGCTGGTGTTTGGCTTTATCTGGGTGTATTTGTGAAGCTGGAGTCAGGGTCTGCCCGCCCGTCGGTAGATTTTCCACATGCTCTGGGCTCCCTCAGGCACCCAACAGAGGCAAACCCTTCCAGGAGCCAAGCGCAAGTTCCCCTCCCCCCCGCCCCCCCGCCCCGTCCCCCCAAGGTGTTCTGAGGTGACAAGGCTTTACCTTGACTGCACATAAATGGACCTGACTGCTTCCCAGGGATGCAGCTTTGCAGGCTCCTTGTTCCTGGGTAGGTGGCTCTGGCTCTTTTGGCTGCGGGGCTTTCCGAGTTCTGCCCGTTGTTTTCTTGGATGTGAGGAGTAGACCCTGGCTGACTGGTTGATCCCAAGTCCCCACTGACTACCTTAGGGGCCTGGGAAAATCCCTTTTGCCTTCCTACCTTGATTTTCCTTTCTTGTTCTCATGTTCTCAGCAGAGTGGCCCAGAGGTCCAACTTTGCAGCCAGAGAGAACCTTGGGCAAGTGACCCCTCCTTTGTGGCCCTGGTTATCTCAGCTGTAATATTGGTTATGGATACTGTTGAGGTTGTTATGGATTAAATGAGGTAGTACCTTCGCGTGACGCTCTCAGCTCCTGGTCTTACATTAAGTGCTCAGTAAGAGGGGGCTGTTACTATTACCATTGCTGTTTTCTTCCACTATCGGCTCCCCAAGGCACAGGAAATGACCCTCCCTGTCCCAGCTGTCTGCCCAGTGGGACTCCTTCTGTGGGTCCTTCTTGACCTGGGGTTTCTTTGATGCAGACCCAGGAGACTGACTGCTGTGGCTAGAACTTAGAGCAGAAAGGTAGAGGGCAGGGAGTGTGGAAGGGGCTGCCTGCAGCTGGAGGAGCTGGGCCACGGGGAGATCTTGAAGCCAGGCTCAGACTTGGGGGACTTGTCAGGCCTGGCTGGTAGCTAAGGATGGGTTCAGACAAGGGATGCCATGAGTGAACTGATGCTTTCAAAGAGCTTTACCTGGGTGAATGGCTTCTTAGGAGAAGGGAATGGCCCAACAGCAACATTTATAAAAACAAGCCATGTCATAGACTACGAAAGAAGTCTCCATATATTCCAAGGGATCAGTAAGGTACATATGATGTGCTTTAGTCAAAATGGAATAATATTAGAAATTAAAAGCAAAAGAATGGCTAAAAATTCTTATGTGTTTGGAAACTAAATAACATATTTAAAATAAATAATAAATCAGGAGAACCTAGAATGGAATGATCTTGAGGATGCTACTTGTCATGTATAAGAGAGAGAGAAAGCAGTACATAGAGGGAAATCAATGCCTTTTAAATGTATTTATCAGGAAACGAGAAAGGTTGACAGCAAAAGAGCTAAGTTATGCAACACTAGAGACTGGAAAAAGAGCAAACCCAAAAAACAAGAAAGAAAGTAGTAGAGACAAGGGCATACATTTATAAAATAGAGTAGACCAACCAAGGCATAGTCAGGCTCATTGAAAAGATGGCTAAGAGAGAGGAAGAGACAAGAGATGGTGCAGGTGGGAGGGCTGCAGGTCCCAGGAGGCCCCAGGCTGTGGGAGTGGGGACCTGCCTTTCCCTAGTATTCCTAGGGACTGGTTTGCCTGGGTGTCCTGGTTTATGCCTGCTGTCTCCTCCTAATTATTAATGATTCCTTTCACCTCCAAGTGAGTGCTTTGAAGGATAACTTCTACCTGCACTGTCCATCAGGAGTTACACGTGGCTTTTGAGTGCTTAACACATATACAGGGAATATAGAGAGAAGGTACTAATGAAGCTATTTGCAGGCAGCAATGGAGACACGAGTAGCTTCGCTGGTCAAGAATCTGCCTGCAATGCAGAAGACCCCAGTTCGATTCCTGAGTTGGGAAGATCCCCTGGAGAAGGGATAGGCTACCCACTCCAGTATTTTCAGGCTTCCCCTGTGGGTCAGCTGGGAAAGAATCCGCCTGCAATGCGGGAGACCTGGGTTCAACCCCTGGGTTGGGAAGATCCCCTGGAGAAGGGAAGGCTACCCACTCCAGTATTCTGGCCAGGAGAATTTCATGGATTGTACAGTCCATGGGGTCACAAAGAGTCAAACACGACTGAGCAACTTTCACTTTCAATGGAGACACAGACGTGGAGAACAGACAGGGAAGGAAGGAGATGGTGGTAGGAATTGAGAAAGCGGCATTGAAACATATACATGACTGTGTGTAAAACAGACAGCCAGTGGGAACTTGCTGCATGAATGATGCAGGAAGCTCAAACCCAGTGCTCTGTGACAGCTCAGAGGGGCGGGATGGGGAGGGAGGCGGGAGGGAGGTTCCAAAGCGGGGGACATATGTATACCAGTGGCTGATTCATGTTGATGTATGGCAGAAAACAGCAAAGTATTGTAAAGCAACTACCCTCCAATTAAAAATAAAGCACATTTAGGAAAAAAGTGGCTGGAGGTATAAATTCACACCAGATCTTGAAGATTTAGTAGGTGAAAAAGACTGTAAAATAGCTCAGTATTTTTTAATTTTATTTTTTAAAGATTTTTTTTATGTAGACCATTTTTAAAGTCTTTATTAAATTTGTTACAATATTGCTTCAGTTTTTTTTTTATGTTTTGGTTTTTTGGCTGAGAAGCATGTGGGATCTCAGCTCCCTGATCAAGGATTGAATCCATGCCCCCTGCGTTGGAAGGCAATGTCTTAACCACTGGACCACCAGGGAAGTCCTGCAATATTTTAAATACTCTTTTGGATATGTTGGATTAAATAAAATACACTATTAAAATTAATTTCGCTTGATTCTTTTATGTGGCTTCTAGAAGATCCCCTGGAGGAGGAAATGGCAGCCCACTCCAGTATTCTTGCCTGAAAAATCCCATGGACAGAGGAGCCTGCCAGGCTACAGTCCATGGGGTTGCAAAGAGTTGGACACGACTGAGCAACTGAGCACATTAGGCTTCCCTGGTGGCTTAGTCAGTAAAGACTCTGCCTACAATGCAGGAGACCACCTGCAATATTGGAGACCCGGGTTCAGTCTCTGGGTTGGGACGATCCTGGAGAAGGAGATGGCAGCCCACCTCTGTATTCTTGCCTGAGAAATCCCATAGACAGAGGAACCTGGCAGGCCATAGTCCAAGAGTCAGACACCACTTAGTGACTGAGCCACCACCAACCACCACAGAGAACTGAAGATCACCTGCGTGGCTTGTATTCTATTTCCACAGCTGGTGCTGGTCCACATGGTCTCCCAACCATGAGCCGGCTCTGGGCTAGGAGCCTGATGAAGCACAAAGGCAATTTCTCCTTCTCTAAAATGGGAATGGCATCTGTCTCGTAAGATTGGGGGAGGGGTGGTAAACTCAGATAATTCGTATAAAGCACTCAGCTCTGTGCAGTTAGCATTCATTAAGTATTAGTTGCCAGTCATAAAAGCCAACAGAATGACAGTCCTCTGGTGCCATTTTATTGATTAGGAAGAGACGGTGCACTGAAGTTCAAGCCTTGCCCAAGATCCCAGAACAACCAAACTGGCCCGTCCATCCAGCCGCACAGCACACCTGATGCCTGTTCCCTGCTCCTGGACTTGCAGGAGCTGGCCCGGTAGGTGGAGGTGGCCTCTCTGCTTCCAACCAATCCTTCCTTCTTCCAGCTTATCCTTCTCCTGTCTACTTCTCCCTGCCCAGCAGTCTCAGCCCCTCCTGGCCCAACTGAGAGGAAGATTTCTCTTAGCCTGCCCTGCAGACTCAGGGCTTCCCGGGCTTGGACCCTCACATTCCCTCTCTCTGTCTCCCACCTTGGTCCTGCCAGCACTGGGCATATGGCTTGGTCGTCACCAAAGGTTGGCAGGTAGCTTGACAGATGCTTTCTTGGTTCATCAAACTAACTCTAGTTTGAACTAAATGTGGTTCTTGCAGACCTGTGGATGGGATGGGTCTCAGCCACTGTTAATCAGCGACATGGCGTGCAGAGTGCCCCTGGGGGCTCTTGTCTGTGCATGGCTGCTAGAGCTGGTCTCCCCAAAGGGATGCATAGACCTGGGGACTTCCCAGGAGGAGTCCCAGGTGCCTCACCTGGTTTCATGGATCACACCATCATCTCCATTTCAATAAGGCCAGCCCTGCTGTAGATGCCTGTCCTGAGACCCCTCTCCTGCCATTCCTGGGCCAGGCTCCCTGAAGATCCACAGCCCGATCTCATGAAAATGAGATGAGCGCAGACAAGGAGCCACGCAGGGCAAGGCCCCCTCATGATTCCCACCTCAGACACAGGAAATTCCGGATCTGAGGGCCACACTGCTGACGTCCATCCGCTGGCTTCCCACAAGGGAAACAGGAGACTGCCAGTGAAGTCATGAGGCATGAAGACAAAGAGTTCATGTTCACCCTGAAGGTCCGAGTTGGCAAAGCACTTTATGTTCTTTTATCTAATTTTCACTATAGTTCTGCAGAGAAGTATTACTCTCATTTCACAGTGGAGGAAGCCCCGACAGGGTAGATGCCTTGGCCAAGAACTTGCAGCTGGTTCACAGAAGAGCCAGGGCTTGGAAAGGACCTCGCTGGTCCTGGGGATGGAGGTCACCAGAGGTGGGCTGGGCTACCTGCTGCCTCAGAGTCCACCCTTGAGGTGTGCCCTTTGGGTGCAGATATGAAGGAGGGGCACAGGATTTGGGATGCAGCAGAGAGGGTGGTAGCATCTTGAAGTCAGGAGTCAGCGAGAATGAGTTCAAATCCTGGGGTCCCCTGTGAGCAAGTTTTTCAACTGGGGGTTTTGATTTCCTGCCTAGCATCCCCTCACCTGGGCCCTGTGTGTTTAGATGAACCGATGCATGTCCGTGCCCAGGACAGAGGCTGTCGTCAGTGAATGGTGAGGCCTCGATGTTGTTGCTGGTCCTGGGATGTTGTGAGGAGGTCTGGTTTCCCAGCAGTTCCCCACATGGTGCAGCCCTGTCTCTATAGCATCTGGCTGCGACTTGACCCAGGGCACGACTTTGGAAAGAATGTTGTGCTGCCAGGTTCAGGAGCCTGCTCCATCGGTTTCAGTCACAGGGTCTTACTGAAGGCGCCCGGAGGATAGGAAGAATGAGGGGCATGGGTACCACCAGCCGCAGGGGAACAGGATCTTGCTCTGTCGCTTCTCTCTAGCCCTCTCCTGGGGCCGCCCGCTTCAGTGCTTACTGCTCCCTGTGCCTCCTCTGCCTCCTGTCTGTGTGCACCAACATGGTTAGCTGGCTCGGTTCTAACTGGCCCTGCATCCAGCCCTGAACCAGCTGCAGGGCCGACATGGCTGCTCAGGCCTGCCATGGATTAGGCTATGGAGCCATGCTGGCTTGACCAAGCTGGCACACAGAACCGGTTCTATGAGGAGCTGCCCACCCCACTGTGTGCCTAGAGGACCCCACAGCAACCCATTTCAGAGACTAAAGCGGGCAGCGGCCACCTTCATCATGATGCCCTCCCCGTGGCCTGAGTCCCTGAGGAAGGAGCCACGTTTCCCTGTCTGGCTGCTTCCTCCAATCGTGGCTGAAGACCTCTGAGGCTCTCTGCAGGGACCAGCTAGATGGACATTTTACAAGTGCCAGCAGGAATGAATGTGCTTCTATTTTATAAGCTCTGTTCTTTTTTGAAAATGGAGCTTCTTAAAACCATCCCCTTTGGGGAAAGTGGCCTTCACTCTTCTACCATTATGTTCAGTGATAACATTAAAAGGCAAAATTGTGTACACAGGTCCGAGGCAGTTATAATTAGAATAATTGTCCCGTGTTTGAGGTGCCCCTCTTTCTGGGAAGCTCAGAGCAATCTATGAGCATTATCCAATTAGTTCTGGACATGGGCGGTGAGAGAGGTGGGGGTGGGCCTGTCCTGTGCGGTTTACGACTGCGGAGCTGCGGCACTGGGAGGTTAAGTGACTTGCATAAGGTCCCACAGTGTCAGGACCTGAATCCCGCTCAGTGCGCAGAGGATTGGTGTCTGCACAAAAAAGCCTTTACTCTGCAGGCCCCAAACAATCGGTAAAAATGCCCAGTTTTCATACAAGTGGCAGAGATTTCCCATCAAGCTCCCAGGTCATAGCCCTCCCTCCCCTGATCCCCCGAAGTCAGAGGTAATCTCCCCTCCCCATCCCCCATGTAGCTGTTGAACCTCCCTTCCACCTGGCCCAGCCTCCTGCAAGAGGCTTTCTGAAGGCAGTGAAGTGACTGAATAAAAGTTCCTGTAGATAACAAGGCATGTTGATGGAGAGGTAACCAAGCCAGGTAAATCTTACGGGTTACAGAGCAAATTAGCTATGAAGAATAACCTCCTTAAAAACACAGTCGACAGAGGCATGATCATTTGACTAGCTGTCTTATAGTGATGTTTTATGAGCTAGCCTCAGATGAATTACAAATGTCCCAACCCCCTGCGGAGGTAAGCAGTGGGAACCCCAGTCTCACATTGGTGATTAGGCTTCAACAGTTCATCGCAGTCACTGAAACTCAAGTCCAGCTTAACTTTCCTTATGGGGACATGCGGAAGAGAGTATGAAAAAGTCTAACGGGGACAGTTTTGTTGTTCAGTTGCTCAGTCGTGTTGGACTCTTTGCAACCCTATGGACTAAAGCATGCCAGGCTTCCGTGGCTTCCCTATCCTTCACTATCTCCTGGAGTTTGCTCAGACTCATGTCCTTTGAGTTAGTGATGCCATCCAACCATCTCATCCTGTGTTGCCCCCTTCTCCTTCTGCCCTCACTCTTTCCCAGCATCAGGGTCTTTTGCAGTGAAGTCAGCTCTTTGCATCAGGTGGCAAGTTTAGGAGATGGTGAAACCCGAATGACAGGTGTCTCCTCACTGGTGTCTGAAGACCACAGCTGAGCCCCAGGTTAGCACCCATGGGACCCCAGGACTCTGTCCTGAGAACTGAAAGGGAAGGGTTCACTCCAGAGCTTGAGTCCCGGCTTGAGGCCCACAGTCCGAGGGATAACGTGAGGGATTGGTACCTGTTAACATGATTAGAGCATCGTTTCCTCACAGCCTCCAAGGACCGTTCTTCTCCTATGGTTGGGCTGCCTGTTGGGATTTTGGGGGATATTTGCCCCAGGCCTGTGCCAGCACAGGGAGAGAGAGCTTCCAGGAGGGCTGTCAGGGTCCTGCTGCTCAGGGTGGCCTCTGGGAAGTCACTGGATGACTTATAGGAGCCCCAGGTATTCGGCAATGTTATGGTAGAGACTCTTTCTCTTACACACACCACACACACACACGTCCTACAGCAGTTGAGGTCACGCTGCTTGGCTTATGCATTTTATGGACCCCCCCCAGCAACATCATGAGGCTGAGATAGTTTGTCTTTCACAGGCTCCATTACCCCATTATCAGCAGCCCCTCATCAATCTCCCCATCTCGAAGAGGGGCTTAGCCCCGCCTCTGGCAGGGCCTAGGACTTGGCCAGCGCTGTCTCCCCAGAAGGAGGCCTTCAGTGCCTGGTGGAGCCCCAGGAGCCAGGAGCTTCGGGAAGGGAAGTGGAGCTATTTAAACAGCCCTCAAGGGCCGCCTTCCTATCATGGAGAAATAGGTGGCCAGCTCCTCCCTCCCGCCCTGTGATTATACAATAGATTTAAAGTCTCTGATATCCACAAATCTACATCAAAATATATTCTCTAGCCATGGGGAACGTCTCAGAATTGTTAACCTTCTCCCCAGGTATTAGAGGTAACACACTGTGAGATTAGATGTATATTTTCTTCAAGATACACCACCCATTGAGGGGTTCATATTTACATCTTTTGTTGATATTTTTTATAGATTAAAAGCGCCTCTTTGCTAGGTGATAATTCTGCTAAGTACTGTAATTTGCTGCCATTAATATTTGTCTGAGTCCTAGTTTGCAAAATATATTTGAAACCACATTGGAAAGTCACATAATTGCTTCTTTGCGAGCTGGGGAAATGAGTAGTTTCTTTACCCAGCCTTTATCCTGTTAACCTTGGAGGGGAGGGGTGTTCACTGGAGTCCTGGGAAGGGCTGAGCACCGTTCGCCATGGAATTCCAGCATGGATGGCGGCGAGGATGTGGCCTGGCTGGACCCAGCTCCCTGTGGTTTGGGCTTTGCTGAGTGCTGCAAGTCTGAACCTGTGTTCTCTCTGGACCGTGGTGGGAGATACATTCCATTGAGAAAGTGCTACCTCTGCCGGGGCCCTAGGCCTGGGGGGATGCTGAGAGCTGCCTACCCCATGGGACCCAAGGACTGTTCCTGAGCCTCTCTCAGTGCTTTATCTGGAGAATGGGGGCATCGCTCTCCTGACCTGACTCTCCCCAGGGAGTGTGCAAAAGACTCCTGCCCAGGAATCAAGTAGCAGTGTGCCCACCACATAGTGGATACTCAACAAATATTTTAGGGACCTGTGAATGACAGAGCTGGTAGTCTCCTGGAAAGTGGGGCTTAGCAGGCTGAGTGGGACAGGCAGCACAGGGCTGGGTGAGCGGTGCCAGACCAGACCGGGGACTCTCCTATGTCAGCACCAGGGACAGGGAGCCGCAAGGCTCGGGACAGGGGAGGGGGGCTGTCCAGGCCTTGCCTTTCAGGGGCTTTCTTCTGTGCTCCCTACATCCCATGCGCCCTCTTTCTAAGCCTCCTGCATGGGAATGGAGGCAGCATGGGCCCTTGATGAACAGGTGGGCATTATGTCTGGGTATTGGTTGCAGGCTTGGCCATTGGTCACAGCCTCCCTGTTAGAGGCAACTGCCTGCCAAAGGCTGCTCCACATGGGCTGGGCCTCCATGAGTTGCCAGGTTCCAGGCCAGGTTCCTCGAGGCCTGGCCTTGCACGCCAGGGCAATGACCAGCTAGGGCATTTCTAATCAGAAAGGCAGGTTACCTTCTGTTGAGATGTCATCCTTCCTTTCTCTCATCTCCAACAGCTGCTCCCACGTGGGAGCAAGGGCCTCATGGAGCACGACTAAGCTCTGGTCCCTGGGGTGGCTGGCTGGAGCCTCACGGCCAGGCTCAGTCTACTCTCATGTGAGATGGGGATAATGAGGCTCCGACCTCGACAGGGGTTCGTTGTGGAGGAGTGAAGAGGTGGAGGGCGCACGTGGTAAAGCTTATGGAATGGCTTTCCATGCGTGTGTGTATGTATGCAAGCGAGGATGTGTGTATCTGCATGTGTAGGTTGTGTCACATAAGCCTGTTTGAGTGGGTTTGTATGTGCGAGCTGCGTGCACTCTGATGGGTGAGTGTGTACACACGTGTGAGTGCTTCTCTGTGTGCAGAGGGGTTGCCTGTGTGCCCATGTGTGCTCGTCCAGGTCCCATCACTCCCCAGGATGCACAGCAAAGGACCTCATCTTCCTCTCCCTGCTCTCTGTTCCTGCATCTTGTCAGTCTCCTGCCTCCCACTTCACACCACCCTGTACATGTCCAGCCCTCCCAACCTCTCCAGCCCCGGCCAAGGCCACCCTCCAGCCCACCCCTCACTACCGCTCGCACTCCTGTAATTACGTTCAGGCCTTTACACCTGCCGTTGTCTCTCTCAGCTTGGCTGACTCTCATGCAATGGTCCTACCTGGATGTCGCCTCCTCCTGACCCTCCTACTCTCCCAGCCCCAGCCCCTCCTCCCACCCTGCGGTCCCCTCCTCGCTGCCTGCTCACCATGTGTCTGCCAGTCAGCAGGGGCTCACACTGCTCACTCCCACTGGCTCCTCAACTCCCGCCCTGGGCTGAGCCCATCATGGTCCTCGCCACAGTCCTGTCCTCTGTGACCGCCATCTCCATTCCTTTGCCAAGGCCGGATGGGCTCTGTGGGCCGCACCAGACTGATTAACGGGGGCTTTTCATGCTCCAGCATGGAGGGGTGGGGATCTGGAAGCGAGGTGAGTGAGTGAGCAGATTCAATTCACCAACTAGTTCTGGCCCGCTGGACTGCCAGACTCAGGTCTGGTTGAAGGGGGGTGGATGGCACGAGGGAGGCCTGCCCATCCTAGGCCGGTCATGGGCACGGCCTAGCTGGGCATCAGGCAGGGCCAGACCCCTCCGAGTGGACAGCACAATGGCCTGCTAAGATGCTCCCCAGTGTCCCATCTAGCCTGCCACAGTCCTTCCTGCAGACGCAAACGCCGGGGAAGGATCTGAGTGCACGCGGTTTATTTGGGAGGAAGCACGGGAGGAAGTGGGCAGTGCGGCGGGGCGGGGGAGCAGCAGTCGGGGTGTCCGAGGTCGGGCCCTCTGCGGTCATCCTCCTGCAGTCCGCTCCCCTTTGGGCTGAGGCTGCCTCTGTGGTGCTCCCCAGCCCCTCACTGTAGCCCATCCCATGCCCTGGCTAGCACAATCCTTGGCCACTGCAAGTTCTCAGCTCAGGGGTGTCAACACTGGTGGGAGTAAGCCAGGGGCACCGCGGAGCCGAGTGTGAAGGGGTATGGGTGGCAGTGTGTCGGGGCCAAGAAATACCACTGGCAACACATGTGCTTAGTAAAAGCAATTTATTATTATTTCAAATTGAAAGGGCTCTGGAAACTCATGTCTGACTGCTGTTTTTTTCATAGAGGAAAACTGAGGTTGCAATAAGAGGTGTTACCCAGGGTCACATCGCAGGCCAGTCCCGCACGCTTGCTGCTGCCCTCCCAGGGTGGCCAGGGGTGTCTGCTGTTTGGCAGGAGTTTGTGGAACACTTTCTGCCCTGGTCACTCTGTAGGATCTTATCCTGTCAAATTCTCATGACACTCTATGAGACAGGAATTACAGGTCCCATATCACAGATGAGAAAACGGAGGCACAGGAAGGACAAATGAAGGGCCAAAATCACGTGTGCCAGTGAGTGGAAGGTTAGAGCCCCAAATACAGGCTTTGGACTCCAGTACACAAGGCCTTTAGTGAGCACCAGGAGGCACGCTCTGTGCAGACAGGGAGCGCATCACTTCAGAGACGAAGACACTTGTTGAGGGGAACAAACGTTTTGGCCCAAACCAAGCAGCAAAGCTGTTGGGGATGTATAGGTCATGAATTGACACCGCTTCCAGGTGTGGCTTGGCTGGTAAAGAACTCAGGAGACCTGGGTTCGATCCCTGGGTTGGGGAGATCCCCTGGAGAAGGGAAAGGCTACCCACTCCAGTATTCTGGCCTAGAGAATTCCATGGGGTCGCAAAGAGTCGGACACGACTGAGCGACTTTCACTTTCACCAGGAACGCTGTGGCTCAGAGAAAACTCAGTGAAGGGGTTGAGACAGGTCACAGCCTCCAGCGGATGGGAACCAGCCTTAGAGGGAGGTTGAAGGAAGCCGCAGGGACTGAGAACGGGGCGAGGTGCTGGGCCCGCCTGCTGTCTGCTGGCCTGTCTGCCTCTCTTAGGGCCGCACACTGGGGAGATACACCCCCACCTCCCCCAGCCTGGAGGAAGGCGTACCGGCCTGGAGGAAGGCGTGTTTGGGCACAGATTTGCTCAGTGGCTTCTGGAGGGGAGAAACAGTCACCTTTCCTTACTTCTTCCAAGTCAGACAGACTCTCTGGACTCCAGCTGGCAGGGACAGTGTGTGGACCTGACGGCGGCCCCTTCTCTTGTCCCGGGCCAGGAACGAGGTCAGCACTGGAAGGTGCTGGGAAACCAGGTAAAGCCATGGGCCCCATGGGGTTGGCCTCGTTCCTGAGGCCATTTGGCTAAATGGTGCCCCTTTCTCAGGTTTGGGGAAGTCATGTCTCTCTCTCCTGGGGGGGGCTGTGCCCATGTCTGCATTCGGGGCTCCCAGCGCTGCATCATCCCCTCTCTGTGCTTTCTGGGGGCCTGAACTCACCCCTTCAGCGGGTCTGAAACTCCCAAGCTGGAGGGTTTGGGGCAGTGATGGACGTCAGATGCCCAGGGTTGCTTTGTCTTTGGGGGAAGGGAAAAGAGATGACCCTGTGTAGCCCCAACAGAGCCCCTGGGGCCCCCAAACAAATACAACAAAAATTCACTGTGTCGGTTATGTTCTTCTTTTTAATCGTTCACTCTGACACATGAGCTTCTCACTCATCTTGGGAGGGGGCCTCAGGCCCAAAGAAAAGTATTTCTAACAGAACCATTCAAGTTGCAGGGTGGGGCGGCTTGGGACCCTCTCCACGGCAGTGGCTTCCAGGGTCACAGCTGGGTACTTAGGAATTTTAAATCCAGGCCCAAATGGCAGTCAGGGTGGCCAGCATGCCTCCATCCCTGGGTCTAATTCATGGGAGGACGGCGGCACACCCTGCCCTCGAGGGGCCTGTGCTAAAGCTAGATGGGAAGTAAGTTGACTGGAGGGGAGGTGCCAGAGACCCGCAGAAGCAGAGCACCACCCCCAGGGGGCAGTCTTGGCCTGCAGGGGGCAGGACCCCAGGGCCAGGAGCCTCCTTGGGATGACCCAGATGTTGCTCAGTACAGCTGCAAGCTCCTCACCCGTGTCATTTCTAAGCTTGGCTCTGTCCCCTTTGCCCTTCAGTTACTTGTCTGTAACAAGGAACTTATCCTGTCTGTCTTGCTTACTGATGCTGGGCCCCCAGACATGGACACCTTAGAATTTCCAAACACTTCTGTCCACCCTCTGCTGTTGGATGTTTGAGCTCCCTGAACCAACTGTCTTGTCACCATCTGCCCATTTTTTGGCTCCTGCACCCCAACCTTCATCTTGGGATTCCACCCTGTGCCGATCTTCATATGCACAAATCCAGTAGGATTCCCTGCTCTGATGCTGGTTGACAACATGTAGTATGTGGGTATTTGAAGTCTGTGCCTTTCTTGGCCTCTGCCACCCACAGTAATATTTTTTCATTTCTTTCTGCCTAGTGGCTCTTGGGTGGCTCCTGTCCTCTCCTCTAAATGCTGAGTTTTTCAGGTTTATTCCTTGTCTTTCTTCTGCACTCCTCTTCCTCCCTGAGTGATCCTACCTACTCCCATGGCTTGAAAGCTTACCTTGCCAATTAACTACTGCTGTATCACAAACAAAAGTAACCCAGCATCAGACAGAAGTGAGCATGCGTTTCTCAGTGAAGCCTCTGTGGTTGGCTGGAGTAGTTCTGCCTCTTTCTGGACAACACAGGCGTAATCTTCTCACGGCAAAGTCCAAAGCACAAGCCAGCAAGACCATCTGCACACAAATGCCTCAAGTTTCTGCTTCCATTGTATCTGTTACTGCCTGACTTGTGGGCTTTGGGGGGACCTAAGGTCAGGGGGCCAGGAAGCGTGCCTGATTCATAGTGAGCTGTGGCAAGAATGTGGATGGATGATTCTATCATGGGACAGCGAGGAATTAGGACCAAGAATTTAATCTACCCCAGCACACTGGTGCTGACAACTCCCACACATGTCTGCAGGCTAGTCTTCTGTTCTGAGATTTAGGCTCACATTCCACACCCTCTGGATGTCTCTGCTTGACTCTCCCGAAGGCTAGAGATGATTATTACTCAGAGCATCTAGACCCTCTCTTTAAGACTCAGTTTCCCTGCCTGTAAAATGGGCAGGTTCATTCAGATAATCTGCAAGTTCTGAGACTAGGTCTGGGGCTTGAGATCTCGCATCACCTTTGACTTTTTAAAGGATTTGCTTTTCCTCCAGATTTAGGTGATGGAGAGGAACATGGATGTGTAGCCAGCCTGAGGGGATGCTAGAACCTTCTGTTGACCCCTACCAGCCTGTGTAATCATGGCTCTCATTGAGCTCTCTTGGACACTGGAAGTCAGCTGGATCATGAAGGACAAGTGGATGTAGACCCGCTGGGCTGTGGGCATAGTGAAGGACCCTCGCAGTGACTGAGAACTGATGCCCAGGTCCAGGCTCTGAATCCAGAGAGGCAAGACCCGTGTGTGGCCCTCTAGTTCTACGCTCTCATGATGGAGAATTCTGCGGTCATTCTCATGGAGACAGGTGTGTCTCAGGAGCCTCACGGCTCAGGCAGGCTGCCCTCCGGCCCGAAACAACCTTCCTCGAGCCCTGTGCACCCCAAACAAAAGCTGCATCTGACTCCTCAGCCTTTGTGCACATCTGCATTATTAGCAATGCTAATACCATTCTGCAATGATAAATAATTAAACAATTATGGTCATGAATCAATAAGTTTAGCACATTTTTTCATCAGTAAATTGTACTGTATAAACAAGAAATATAAATTACCAAGTCTAATTTCCCCCTAAAATTATAAGCATTTTATATCTAATAATTAAAAAAGTATTAGAATTCAATGTAGGATAGTTAGAACTTTAAAGAATTTTCAGTTTCCACTAAACACCATTAAATTGTCATGTTTTATGTCTCTGAATCTGATTAACATTTTGAGATCTGGCCTCAGAAATCTTTCTTTGTGAGCTCCCAGAGAAGCCTCTCTGTTTCCATTTCTCTCCGTCGTCACAGACGGTGAATCCACTGGGCTCTAGCTTCCAAGGGTCTGAATGCACGGGGCCGGCTGGAGCGCTGGGATGTATGGGATCTTGATGGAAAGAATACATGACTCATAGGCTCAATCCAGCCTTCTACAGTTCTCTTTCTGACCTATTAGGAGTTGTTTTATTTTTATGTTTTGCTTTTAAGTTTCAATTTCTAGATTAAAAAAAAATTAGAAGATGTAACAACACTGGATTCATAGTTTAAGTGCCTCAGTAAATGGAGCATTTACCACCCTGTTTGCCGCAGTCCCCACCACTCCCAACAGCCTCTCAGGCCCTGAGGTTGAGGGCAGCAGCAGTCGTCTGGAAGGTCACATGATCTTTCTTGTCTCTGGCCCCATTTCGCATCTGTGTCATCTGCTTGACCCTATAAGCACCTGGGTTTCCCCCCACCCCAGTTTAATGGTTGGAATTTGATGTCCTCTGCATTCTAAGCGCATAAAGTAAAGGTTCCCAAGGCCCAAATCCCAGGACAGCTTACATGCGGGAGAATAGTGTACTAGTGGGAAATGTCAAACCAAGGTGACACCAGGCAGGTTTTCTTTCACTTGCCTCCGGTCACTGGTTTTGCTCCGTGCTCCCACCTCCAGCCTAAGCAGCCTGCCCCTGTGTCCCTCAGCGCTCCTGCTGCCTCCGGGGGACCAAACCCCCTGCTCCACCTCCTTTGAGGTTCTGTCCTTACTTTGTCCCTCCCCCAGGCTGCCAAAGCAGCAGCCAGGACACCAAATTCTCCTTCTCTTGTTTCACCTGTCCATTACCAAAAGATGAAACTCAACCCAAAGAACCATCCAGAAACAGTTTTCTGCCTCCACCCCACCACCAGTCTGAGCCATCCTGAACCCACTGTTAGGAGAAAGCTCACTGATTTCATTACCAACAGCTGAGCCATTCCGGCTCCTGCAATCCTTTCCACCCAGCGGCAGCTCCGCCATGCACCCAGCTGCCCAGCCAGACCCCAGGACTCATCCTCACACCTGCCCTCCCTTAGCCCCATGCAGCCTCTCACGATGTCCTCTGGCTCTGCTTCCTCAGTCCTGCAGATTCCAACTCCCCTGCTAGCCCCTTCCTTCCTTCCCAGCGGTGGCCGCAGCTTCCAACTGGACGTTCTGCCTCCAGCCCCTTCACTTCTTTGAAAGCATTGTCCACACAGCTGAAGGACGAGGTTTCTAAATTGCAAATCTGATTAGCTCCATGGCCACCCCTCCCCAGCTTAAAATATTTAATGACCCTAACTGCCTTTGGATAACTTGGTGTTTGAGTTCAGACGCATTTGGAAGCAAGGGTGATAAATGCCTCTGTGTAGCTCAAGTACAGGGAGGGGTGATTCTCAGGATAAAACTTCTGTGGGTGCAAAGGGGAGGCAGGCAGGCAGCGCAGGTCAGGCAGGCCTTGAGCTGACACTTCGTTCCTGCTGGTCCCTTTCTTCCTGCTCCTCCTACCCCCCACAGCCTAGTTCTTCATCTCCTTGGAGGAGCCTCCCCTCCCCAAATGTCTTGTGGCTCCCTCCATGCCCTGTGAGGTGGGGACGGGTCCCGGTCACTCCCCTGTGCCTGCAGAGCTCTGTGTCATGGTCAGTGGTGGGGGGCTCTGGGGAGACTCAGACACCACCTGCCTCCTGGGCTCTGGCTCTGCAGCCCCATAGAGAAGGCAGGACCCGGGTGCAGGTGACCAAGACTCCAGCCCCAGGAGTGATAAACAGACCAAAGCCCGAGAAGAGCAGGCCAGGGTGTGGGTTCTGCTTTCCTCCCGTGGGAGACGCTGACTGTTTTGAGGGCTCACAGATGTGGTCCCCGAGACCAGACCTTGAATGCAGGGGTGTTCCGGTACCGTCACTTCCCAGAGAAAGCAGGCCTTCCTCGGTTTTTCCTGGTCCTCCGTGCAACTCCAGCTCTGGAGTCCGAGGCTTGAGGACGAAACTCTGTCACTCACCTGGGTCCTTTGTGACTCTGGGGATCTGGATTCTTGTGTGTCATCTTCCGGATGGAAGTTCCAAGGTTGGACTGCGGCTGGGCACATGCAAGGCTCAAAAGGGCCCTTACGATTGAAAAACGAAGGAAGGGGTGATGTAAGCATACATGTTCCATTTTACCACTGTCCAGGGTCCAGGCAGGAGGCTCTGTGCTGTGAGGCAAGGCTGCCAAGACCCCCTAGGGGCCACTTCTAAGTCCCCAAGGAGTGTCTGGACTCAGGAATCAAAGTTCCCAGGGCTGCTATTGCAGGGTATCACTTATGAGTTGAAGGATACACCTTTTGATGGGCTAAGAATACCTAAAGAGGACAGCAGCCATCAGTTAAGTAAACAAGCCATCTCATTGAAACATTTATCAGTGCCAGAAAAAATCGGGTAACTGATGGACTCTCAAAAGAGCTTGCCTGGGGCATGGGCCCTTGCCAAATGTTAACCTTAGGGCAGGGGCCCAGAATAAACTAAGGCCCAGAATCGGGAGAGCTTAGATGTAGGGAGGGTCTCATCCTGGTTTCCCTTGGGATGCAGAGCCCAAGGCCATGGTCTAAGTGCCCAAATAGCTTACTGGGAACATAATGTGGTGAGTGGGGGTGGGGAGGGTGGTGGACCCAGGACAAGGATCCTACATGGAGTATACCACAGATGCTTGATCCCAAGGGACCTTCTGAAGAGTTGACTGACATGCATCTCTCAACTGTCCACCTGGGGAGACAAAATGGGGACATAGTTACCTGTCGACACTGACCCACATCAATCAGCATGACGTCCACATACTCAGGTTGTCCATGCGTGTCCTGCTCAGGTTCAGCAGGTAGTGAGAGGTTTGCCATGTGGGCTGGGGAGAGTGTTACATGGCACCTGGCCCACGGGAGGGGCCCCATACACAGATGCAGGGATGCGAGGATGCAAGGGGATGATCTGGGCATGGCAAGAAGCAGAAGCCAGCTGTCTCTGAGGGCTGATACCAGAGGATGCAGGTATCACAGCGCTTTTAGTCCCCATGGGCCCTCCCAGGTGGAAAGGGGTCTCAGCTCTTCTGTGTTTCAGACCCCTCCAACATGGAAGCTGATGCCAGAAATCGGAGGCATCCTCTGAAGACGGGCAGGAAGAGCTGCAGCCACGGGCCACGACGACCCTCCTAGTTTTGCCCCCACAGCCCGGCCAGCTCTTGCACCTTGCTGCTTCCCGCCTCTGTCTGTGGGTGGAAGCATCGGGGCCGCTGGTGCCAATGCCAGGATGTGGGGCCTCCAGATTTTGTTTCGCTCGGTGGCTCTTAGCAACATGTTTCTTGCATTCTGCTCATTCTGTTTCGCATTTCACACTTCCGCAGGCTGAGAGATCCATCCATCTAGTGCAAACGCTTCTGACAGGGCTGGGGCGGAGGAGACCCCTGCTGGGCTGAACGAGGGGAGGACACGAGGGACACTGGTCAGGACAGCTCCTCACTGACATGTCCTTGCCCCCTCACCCCCTTTCCGCTGTTCCTTCTTGGCCTTGTGAGTCCCTCTGGGAGCTATAGCTGCTGCCCTGCATACTCTCCCACTTCCAGCCTTCATTCCAGCCCCTTGGAGCACCTGGGGGGCCAGGCTGGACCACATACCTCCTGAATCACCCCCACATCTCCAAACAGGCCCCACCCTTTTACTCTGCAGGACCAATTTTGAAAGTTTTCTTTTCTACCTTTTCACATTCTCTAGTCAAGTAGGAAAAAACTCTTCTAATTTCCTCTCTCTATATGTAGATTTATATTTATTTATAATTAATTTTTTTTGCCCAGAATTTCCTTTTTTTCCCTCTCTTTGGCAACACTAAGTCAATCTGAACCTCTAGATTGCTGTGTTCATATCCATGTCTTTATTTATCTATCTGAATTTTAAATTTTAAATCTACAATAACATTCAGAATTAGCTCGCAAAACTGGATCACACAAAGCCAGCAGGTTTAAAAATATTTCAAAGATGTTGCTTTCATGCTTCAAATCCTTGAAAAGCCAAATACATTCACTTCTGAAACTAAGTCTTGGGTTTTGCTGAAAAAAAAAATAAGAAAAGTGTTTAATAGCACATATGGCATAATTTTATTTGACATCTGTTTTGTAACAAACAATATTTAGCTCACTTATTTGCTGAATGATACAGTACACAGTGCAAACAAAAAGTCCAATGAACAGTTTTTACAGAGTTTGTAATATATCAATATTTATTGCAAAAGAATGCAAAACTTAAACATTTAAGTGTGTTATTGATTGTAATATGCAAAACATTGATTACTGTATGTTGCCATTGCAAAAAAAAAAAAGTGTACTGAATGCCTTCTGGGGTATGAAAATGAGGTGCATTTCGGCGAGAGGAGCTCACCCGCTCCCCTTGGTGACATTCAGCCTTAGACCTGCTTCCCCCTTGTTTGTGTCATCCTATCGAAGACAGCTGTCAATATATTTAGGATGCTTTAGCTCATAACAGCAAAAATGGCGAGACTATTGGCTTAATTGCAAGGAGTGATTGATTTTCATGGAAACAACATTTAAAAACTCAGAACGCACTTTCTGTTGGCAGTGTTAGTAGAATGTTCTAATGAACTGAAGCCTCATACAGAAGTGCGTGGTACTCACTGCAAGGATTAGCAAAGGACAACAATGGCTGATGGATTCTTTTTTAACTTTAAAGTTGAAATAAATTATTTGTTTACATAATTGAACAACAAGAACCAATGCTGAAATAGAATCGGATGTCACCTAATGCCGAAAGCAAACACCAAAACTCTGGTCAGCGAAGCAGTGAACAGGATGCTGGTGTTGCTTTTATTATAATCATTACTACTGGGAAAATAATATTGGAAAATGTTTAAGCAGACAATTGTTCAAGTTGCAGGCAGGAAGGAATAAGGACGCTCTGTCCTGTTTAGGTTCTGGGTGGGGGGCTGAATTTTCCCTTGACTCCATCTCAGGAAAATAACCAAGGCAGTTGAGAAGAGTCTGTTCACCTAGGGTCCCATGTCAGGTCAGGGGGTGGTGTTGAGCTCAGTCAGGAGCCCCCCGAAAAAGGCCTGGAAGAGGGGAACACTGCCTGAGTGTGCCTCTGGAGTCGGGACCTCCCCCCAGGACCAGAACTGTTGCAGATCTGATTATTCTACTGGCCTTTCAGACTTCCAAAAGAATAATCATAGGAGTGATGGCACCATATGTAAAGTAGATAGCCAATGGGAATTTTCTGGGTAACACAGGGAACCCAAAGCCTCCGTGACAACCTAGAGGGGTGGGATGGGGAAGGAAGTTGAAGGGAGGTTTGAGAGAGAGGGGACCTATATATACCTTTGGCGGATTCATGTTAATGTATGGCAGAAATTGTAAAAATTTCTAAAATTGTAAATTTTTACAAAAATTGTAAAGTAATTATCCTCCAATTAAAAATTAAATTAAAAACAAGTAATGACAAAAGCAACAGCTAACACTGGCTGAGCACCCTGCGCTCGGGACACCAGGTGGAGAGCCTAACATGGGTTCTGTAGGCCTCCCTCCACATCAGCCCCTGAAAAGCTCTCCCCCGACTCAGGGGGCTCTGGGCATTTGTAAAAGCCATGCTTGCGGCTTCTGTTTTGCAACAGGTTCTCCTTAGTAGTTGGAGGCTACTGTGTGTTGGCACTCTCCAGACTCTGAGTACTGGGGATTGGCCAGGGCAGGAATGGGGAGACCTGTTTTCTGGTTGCTGGCGGCCAAGGTCTCCCATGAACCCAGACTTGTATACGGGCGGCAGTCAACTCACCTGACCACGTGGGGGAAAGGCAGAGGGAGTGTGTCGGGAGCTGAGGTGGGAGCAGGCCACTCCTGGTCTTAGGTGGCTGTGGGGGTGCGGTGAGCGCACCTTCCTCGGGCTGTCCTCCCGGCTGAGACCAGATGCAGGCAGCAAGGGTGCTGCTGGCTGTCCAGTTCCCTTGGCTGCCTCTGCCCCAGTGGGCACCACCCCCCTTCCTTTTAAGTCCTCTCAGCCTCAGTGCCCACATTTGTAAGAGGAGGGTTAGATGAGGTAACCGGTGGAAGGGACTATGCAGTGTGTGCCGCAGAGGAGGCACTCAGAAAACACCAGGGTTTTGTTTTGCTTTACTTAGAAACAACAAACATTTATATCGCACAGTCTGGAGGTTGGAAATTCAAGATTAGGGTGCCCACATTATGGGGTTCCTGTGAAAGCCCTCTTCTGGGCTGCAGACTGCCAGCTTCCCAAGGTGTCCACACGTGATGGAAGGAGACAGGAAGCTCTGTGAGGCCTCTTTTATAAGAGCACTAATCCCAATCATGAGGGCCCCACCCTCATGTCCTCATCACCTCCTGGAGGGCCCACCTCTTAATACCATCATCCTGAAGATAAGGGAGAGCACCAGCTTTTGCTTGTATGGTTCTTATTAATTGTTGGTGCTCTCCCTCACTGCTGAGGGGATTATGGTGGGAGGCCTTGACCTTTATGTAGCCTCTCTCAGCCTCAGTTCATCATCTCTAAGAAGAGATAACAGTCCATAGCGTTGCTAAGAAGATTAAGCCCAGGTATCTGTGTATTGTGTTTTGCACAATCCTGTCCAGAACAAGCACTGAAATGTGAGTCACAATAACAGTGCTATCTTCTGATGCTGATAGGCAGACCGGGGTCCACTTGGAAACAAAGAACCAGCTGCAGCTGGGAGAAGGCGTGTGCTGTGGGGCCTGCCCTTGCAGAGATGGCAAATGGAGGTGAAAAAGGCCAGCTCACCTTCTCCTGCGCGAGAAGGTTCTAGCAGATGTTGCGGCTGTAACAATTGAGATCAGTGACTTGGAGCTGAAACCTGATTCACGGGGTGAAGGGGGAGCCCTTGGAGCAGCAGCCCGCCTACCCTCATCCTCAGCAGCAATTAGGAACCATGACGGAAACAGAAAGCAGAGGCGAACAATGTATGTCACAAGGAAATAAGAACATTGCACAACTAGAATAAATAATAATATTTTTTTTCTGGCTTTAATGAAACTCTATAGATATAAAAAGCTGGAGAAAGGGGATTTTTTTTTTTCACAGACCTTAATTATAGCAGGGTTGTTAGTAAATTTACTGAATTGCAAATGTAAAATATTCTGATGGCCTGAGTAAAACCACATATTTAAGCCTTCTAAATGAACATTTCTGTTTTTTGAGTAATTTGTACCATCTGTGTCAAAATTCTGAGTCTAAAAAAAAAAGCAGTGGAACAAATGTTGGTTCCATAAAACAGTCCTAGTTCATTGTTGAAATTGTCACACATTAACATTGCAGGCCATCTGGGAAGACAAAAGCCTCTAACCAGATTGCGGAGATGATTTTATTGGTCTGGTATTAATCAGGATGTGGCATAATATTTAAGCAGAAAGGAGAGATGAGGTGAAGTGGAGCCCTCCATCCGCCCCAACTGTGCATGAGTTGTACCAAAGCCCTCTCACTCTATGGTGTGGGGCATTTTTAAAACTGGTTTCATCCTCGGAAAATGTAAATAAAAGGCAAGGTAACATTTCCAGTTTGGAAGCACGCACGCAAAGCGCAGAAACTTCATGGACTGGGGCGGCTGGCTCACAGGGAGGGAAAATTCTTGTTGGACAGGCTTTTGCAGGACCATGCTGGAATTAAGCCGCAGGGAAGCCTGTATCACAGTGCTAAGTCGCTTCAGTCACGTCTGACTCTGCGACCCTAGGGACTGTAGCCCTCCAAGCTCTTCTGTCCATGGGATTCTCCAGGCAAGAATACTGGAGTGGGTTGCCATGCCCTCCTCCAGGGGATCTTCCCCACCCAGGGATCAAACCTGCATCTCTCATGTCCCCTGCATTGTCAGGCGAGTTCTTTACCACTAGCACCACCTGGGAAGCCCTAAAGATAATCAGGTCCCACCGAGACCTATCACAATGCATCGAATAAAAGACCTCATGCCGAGGCTGGCCAGTGGCTCCCCATTCTCCTGTGTGTCAACTCTGAGGCTGGACAAGCCTACGAAGACACTGGGGCCATCTCCTGTTGCTTGGGCCATCTGCACCATCACTTTGGGCTGGGGATCCCTGGGCCTGTGGCAAACCCCAGTCCTGTCCTGTCCTTTCCTGGCTGGTGCCCAGGTGCAGTGCCAATCAGCTCGTGAGTGGAGGGCTCCACCGAGCACCCCACACGGGCCACGTAGGATGCACGGTGGAGGAGCAGAGGCATTGAGGTGGCAGTTCAGACCATGTCATGGCTTCTGCTGGCCTTTCCACTCAGTGGGCAAGTGTCCCAGGGTGAGCGTGTGTGGCGGTCACGAATCTGAAGTTCCCCCAGGGGGGCCCGCTTCCTCTCATGGTGTGAGCATCTCACAAAGCTTTCGGACATGCTTGTGCTTAAAGACAGTTTTTCTTACAACATGCCCTGTTTTCAGCCACTAGCTTAATGGAAGGAGCAGCACTGACATCATAAGGGATTTTCAAGGGAAATATTGGCTCTGCTCTAATTTTACCTTATGCACTGGTAGGATACAGCACCACGCACTACGTGATGTGACTTTTGTGACTGAAGACATCCAGGGGGTGTCCAGGCCGCTGCTGGCCTGGGAGGAGGACCTCTGTCCTTGTGGCCTGCTGGAGGCCAGAGAGCCACAGCTCCCAGGCCAGTCTGAGGCTGCAGGCCTGCCTGCCTGGAGTCGGAGTGGGGCTGGGCAGTGTGGCGAAGCTGTGGAGGGAAGGGGTCCCGATTCCTGTTGGGCTTACTTTGTCCTTTGTTCCTTGCCTATCAGGAGGTCAGGAAGGGAGAACCTTCCCTTTCAGACTGGCGGTATCCACCTCGGCTCCAAATTCCAAGAATCTGTAAAGTCTTCTCCAGCACCTGCCCTGTTCTAGAGGGGAGAGAGACCCCTGGTCACAGGAAGTGAGTTCAGTTTTCAGGAAAACTTATCTGAAACAGGGAGGGAAATGACAGAAGGGAATGCAAGGTGCTGGGTCCCCAGAGCTCAAGTAATTAGAGCATGACTGTCATGATTGTGGGATGCATCCAGAAAGCTCTCTTAAAATGGAGGCAAATCACTCTACTCTGGTGTGTAAAACCCTTGAAGGCTCCCACTTGCCCCTGGAGAGGCCAGGAACCCCCTAGGCACTATGAGAGCTCAGCCCTCACCCCCACGCTCCCACAGGCAGGGCCTTTCCCGCTGCTGTCCACAGGGTCTTTATATCTGCTGTTCCTGGTGCCTGGAGCTGTCCTGGCTTGCCACTTCTGTGGACCAGTGAGTTTCTTTCCTTCTATCAATGCCAACTCATGATCTTTAAAAGCATAATCCTTGGGTTTCATAATACACTGCACTTTTCCATTGTTTACAAGTCACAGTTTTAATTAAATAACATGTCATTACTGTTTGTGCCTTCCTATCTGAATGCAAGAAGATCCCCTATTTTTCCAATGAAAGGATGAGAACATTTTGGGGAGGTCTTGCTTGCACATATAGCCTTTTAAGGCAGTAGTCAGAATGGCTCAATTCCTCTTTCAAACAGTGTGTATGTTGCAGTACATATTTGAAATCGCATCTCGTACAAGATGTCACATAGGAACACTTTTTCATTCTCCCTCGCTAGGACTCCCTTGCATTTAAATGCCCTGCGAGCACTTCCGCCTCAGTGCCTTTGCTAGCAGAAGTCATGTTCTCAGGCCCCACCTCTAGCCACCTGTGGGATGCAGCACTGTTTGAATCCGTGAGGATGCTGTCAAGAATTGTACCTAAAGCCATGAACATCATTTGCTATCCATGTTCTCCATAGAACAACCACTTTCTGGATTGCTTTTTAAAGTGAAAGTGGAAAAGTGAAGTCGCTCAGTTGTGTCCGACTCTTCGCGACCCCATAGACTGCAGCCTACCGGGCTCCTCTGTCCATGGGATTTTCCAGGCAAGAGTACTGGAGTGGGGTGCCATTGCCTTCTCTGTCACTCAGCTTGCTGCTGCTGCTGCTAGCTTTCCAATGACATCTGGCACCTGTAATTTTGAGATCACACCCCTTCCCATGAATAATTGTGATTGTTCCATTTCTTTGTCTTTTCTTTTCCTGATTCCATCAGGTGACTTCTATGAGCACCCAGAGTTAGTGGTGATTAAAACCTGTAGAACATACAAGCGTAATGTATTTTTCCTTTAAGTCCAAGCAGAAAGGAGAGAGCCAGCAATGTGACAGAAGACTCTGCAAACACCCTAGCACAAGGCAGCTCTCCATTTTTTTACAGGACAATTTTGGGAAAACTCTGTCCTTATATTCTGGCATGAATGGTCATTCTCTATCCTCCCTGCTATAGACTATAAGCTTCACGAAGGCAGGCAGCTCCTGAATCCCAGGGCTGCACAGGGAAGGTGACAGCTCCTCGAGGGCTCAGAAACATTTGCAGAATAAAGGGTTGATTGAAATGCAAGCTGTTTTGGAGCAGGGAACGTGAGGTGGAGGGAGGGCTAGATGCAGTGTGGTCCCGAGAGGTCGGGGACTGGCTGTCAGTGGAGAAGGGACTTGCCCAACAGAAGCGAGAGCAAGGGGGTGCTGACATTCCAGAGGTAAGAGTGGGAGGTCTTTCATAAACACACACAAATGCACGCACAAAGACATGCACACACACACACACCACACACACGGACACACAAGACACAAGCAACCACACAGACATACACACAGAGACATAGACACTACACATACAGACATACATGCAGACACAAATAGACACGCAGACATACACAGGCATATGTACGTACATACAGAGACACACAGACACATGTACACGTACACACAGAGGCACACACAGACAGACAGACAGACAGACACACACAAGTGCTCCAAAAGAAGAGATTCCAGGCTGAACAGAAGCCTCCAGAAGATGGGGGAGGGGAGGGGACTGGAAGGGGCGCCCCTGCCCTTGGCCGCAGTTCTTGTCCTCAGGCCTGACCAGGTAATGAGCGCAGACAGGCGCTCTCCTGATAATTCCCTCCTTGTTAGACATTGTTGTTAGCTCGCTAATGTCTTCCACTTAAGTAATAGCCACTGAGGTGTGGGGCTTCCTGGTGCCTAATGGCCCGGGGTGTCGCTGAGGGCCATTAATCCTGCTGGCCATTAATCCCAGGAAATGCCCAGGGTCATTACAGGCTGTGTGGCTCTCAACGAGCAGTGACACCACGAGGGGTGCATCCCGGCCACTGGAATGACCCTCTGATGAGGATGAGCGCCTGGGCAGTCGGGGGCGTCTGGTGTTGGCGTGTGTGTGTGTGTGTGTGTGTGTGTGTGCAAGGTGCACACACACATGAGAGGGACCACAGCCCAAACAGGGAGAGGGCGACAGGTACCCCTGGTCCCCAAGCACACTCCTGGGATGGTGGAACTGCTGCGTCTGGAGGTCTGGGACAGGAAGAATCAATGAGAAAAGTGTTCTGGGTGGCCTGTCCCTTCTGGGGTGTCAGGGAGAACGGGCTGTTGCCCAGCTCTAGTGAAAGCAAGAGGGCAGAGGGGGCCGTGGCCCCAGGGCGGGGTTGGACGGCAGCCCTGGGCCCGAGCTGAGCGGCAGAGCCTGCTGTCCATCCTGAGGTCCGGCTGTACCCTTCCCGGCTCCTCCTCTCTCTTCCTGGCCTAAGCCTCTGCTGCCCCGCAGCCTCTGCCTTCCGGGTTTTATCTAAGAACACAAGCTCTGGAGTCAGACCTCCTGGGTTCAAGTCTTGGCTTTGCTGGATCCAATCTGTGTTACCATCTCTTAGGCTTCAGTTATTTTTTTTCCATAAAATGAGAAAAACAATCGAGTTGTTATGAGGCTTAAGTGTAATAACGCAAGGAGAGCGCTTGGGAGAGTGCCGGGCGCCTGGAAGAGCTGTAAATATTTCCTCCTCCTCCTCCTCCTCCTCCTCCTCGTCTTACTTTATTATCGTTTTCGTTGCACTCTCTGTGTGTCTCCTGACCTCTGCACCCTGACTGTGAAGCGCTCCTTGGGCACACGTCACCTCCTCCACAGACAGGCTGTGCCGGGTCATTACTCACTCTCCAGAAACGCACACCTGTCGGCTCGGGCGGCTTGCCCTCTGACCACGACCGGCCACCCGCAGGGGCTGTCTCCGGGCAAGGGCCACCTCTGGCTGTGACCCTAATGGCAGGCAGTCCTCTGGCCTGCCTTGGGGTGGTGGGCACAGCAGGTGGCCAGCTCTGCCCCGCGGGGAGGCCCTCCCGGCTCACTGCCCCGGTGACCGCCTTGCGGACCGCACCGGGCTTACCTGGCACCAGGTCACCTGAAGTCTGCAATGCTGCCCTGGTCGGGATCCAGATAGATGTAGAACCGATGGCGGGTGCTGGGTTTCCAGCACAGCCCTGCGAAGCCGAGCAGGCGCCCCGCCCATGGTGACACACTGCTCACACTGCTCACACTGCTTTCACTGACTCAGTGAAAGGCAGAGCCTGCCGCTACCGCTACCGGGAGGGCGGATGGTGACTGGGCGCAAGGACACCGACAGCTATCAGAGTTTGGCTCCAGACGGAGGAATCAGATTTGCCTAAATTTTTCTAGAATCCCTCAATTATCTGGCTTGTTTCTATCTTTGATTTCAAAAGCCCTGCTCAGGGCTGACCCCACCAGGAAGCCGTATCTGGCCAGGGCAGCCCCGGACCTCCAAGGCCACTGCCATCGCTTGAGCCCCACACAGCTCCTCACCCACAGCAGCCGCCCATTTCCTTCTGGGCTCAGGGACGGGCCTTAGCTAGGGTGCCCTCTGCTCTGGAGGACTGTCCTGAAGCTCCAGAGAGCAGGCAGTTGTGTCTCCCACCCCCAGGGTCTGGCCGAGGGTGTCACTGCGGGGTGGGGGAGGGGAGTGCTCGGGGAAGGACTCCCGGCCCCACCCACCGAAGAACCCAGCCACAAAGAAATGGCACTGCTGCTGCACAGAAGTGTGGTATTATCAGCCCCATGCAACCGGCAAGTGGATTAAAATGCCATTAACACAGCAAATTAAGCTTACAGTGAAGTAAACAGAAATTAAATCAATAACCAGCACAGGGGGACAGCTGCCTTTTCCCAAATGGTCCCCCAGGGACTGGGGCTGGTGGGTGCATGGGGGGTGGGGTAGAGGTTTCTGGATGGGGAGGGGCAAGGGGTGAGGTGGGGGTGCAGTTGCCCAGGTGCTGAACAATAGGTGCTAAGGGGCCCAGGCCAAGCCCTGTGCCTCTGGTGGGCTTTCATATGTCCCCCAGGTGCAGTCACCATTATTTGCCCGCTCCCTGAGCCTGGGAAAAGGCTGTTGAAGCACACCCTCCCTCACTCCCCACTCCCCTCCCTTCTTCCCACCCCTGCCATGACCCTGATGCAAAAAGCAACTTGGTCCATGCAGTTCTTGGTCCATGCAGAGGATGACCCACTCTCTGGCTTAAAGTTAATAACTTGTTCAGGCTTATCTCAGGACAGAACCATGTCCCCACACAGCATCTGATTCATGGATGCTCAGCTGACCAACATTTGTGCCAAGAGGCAGCCCAAGGACTTCGTCTGGAACTTTCTGAAATGCCGTCCTGTCCTGAGGGGTTGCTGCTGACAGGAGGCAGATCTGGGGCTATGGTGTGCCATCTTGCTGCTCAGCTTGGGCTGAGTGTAGCCACGCAGAGCTAAGGAGCCAGAGGCTGGAGGTGAGTGCCTGGATCCAGCTATGCCTGAAGTTATACTAGATCCACTCCTGGACTTTTCAGGAAGCTGAAACTTCCTGCCCGCCACCCTTTATTTCCAGTTTAAATTGAGATTTGGTCATTTGCAACTAAGAGCCCAACTTGAAAAATAAGGATATTTCTTCTTAAAAAAAAAAAAAAAAAAGAAATCCATTAACCAAACACTTCTCAAGGACCAGTCAGCATGTGGTCAGATGGCAGAATGAATGGTGGTATCTCTTGGTCCCCTCCCCTCCCAGCAGGTCTCAGCCTCCACCTCCAGTGCCTCTCTGTGCGCAGAGAAGGCGTCCTCTGTGGACATGGGAAGGGGCAGCGAAGAAGGGGTGCAGACAGTGTGAAGCCTTCCCAGCTCTTTTCCTGCTCCTGCCACATGGTGCCCCTGGATGGAGGCATGAACACACCTGGACTGGGAACCCAGAGACCTGGTTCCAGGGGGGTTCTCTGTGCACACTTCCTGTGTCCATAGGCCAGTTTGCTTTCTCTGGAAATCATTTCTTCATCCAGCCCACAGAGTCCTGGGTTGCCACCTGCTGGCCTGAGCTGTCCAGCTGGGGACAGTCATCCATCCGTCTGCTGCAGCCCTCTGCTGGGGCAGGTGGGCTCTGTGTGGGGCTCAGGGGCCCTAGTTCTTGTCTCAGTCTCTTCCCTTTTGAGATTCTGGCTTAAAATGTCTGGGGCAGAATAATAATCTTTGAAGACCGATGGATCCCTGTTACAGGTGACATGGGGATGGATGCTTCCTCTCTCCCTCTCACAGTCCCTCCCTCGCCTGTCCTGTCTCAGAGCCTCTGAAGATCCGGGACAGGGAATGGGACAGTGTGTTCTCCTGGCAGCTCCTACCCCATCAGCAGGCCTCAGTTCCCCGTCTGGATAGGCACCCGGCTCCTCTCTGCTCCTGCGGCCCTCAGTCCCTGTCCAGCACAGCCATGCTGCTCTATAACTGGCAATTCCCACCTCCGTTCCCCCTCTGGCCTATGGGGTCTCAGAGGGGAAGGACCAAAGCTGTCCTTTGCTTTGCCGCTAGCGCAGAGACCAGGTGTGACACAGAGCAGGCCTCAACACACCCCCGCTGAGAGAATGAGTGAATGAATGAGACTCTGCAGTAGACACCTCTCCAAGGCTGTGGTCATGGCCTCTGACCTGCCTTTAGGATGTTTCCAGCGAGGCTTGTCACATCAGTGACACCAACATGAGGCTCTCAGGGGTCAGGGCCTCCCTGTGGGACCTCTGACCCCATCCTTGCCTCTCATCCCGTTTTCTCTTTTTTAAAGGAGACCTCCTTGGCCCCCATGCTGCCAAGGGTGAGGCTGCTAAAGGGCCTGTGGAACAGGGGGGCTGCAGTTCCAGGCAATGAGGAGGTGCTGCCGCGTGGAATCATGTTTGGGGGCAGAGAGAACCACGGCACACTTTTCATTTTGCCCAGTTATTGATTCTCCAAAGATGCTTCTATAAATGCTTCACCCAGATGAGGGGTGTATCAGTAGCTCATTACAAAGGTGATTATTCTTCCTACTCTATGGGGAGGCAGTATGCAGAAGCACCCACTTCCTGCACCACGAGCTGAAGACCCTCCTGCCCTCACAGCTTGCCCCTATGGTCAGTGGTCACCAGGGCCCCTGGCAGCCTGACAGCCTGAGTCTGGACACCCCTCCATGGAGGGGAACCCATGGGGCATCCCTCCCCACAGCCGTGCTCCTGGCATGACTGCTGGCTGGGCCCAACAAAGAAGATTTTTAAATTCCTGTGTTGATTTTTCCCCTCTTCCTCCCTTAGGCTCCAAATCCAATTCTAGCTCCTGGCCAACTGGTAGAATTAAAGGATTAAGAGCTACCCAGGTCTTATCCCGATATGAAAAGATCTCACCGAGAGACTCATAGTTCAGCGTCCAAAGCCAGGGCATTCATTCCCTCCTGCACCAAGTATTGTTGTGAAAGCCTCCCTGGAACCACCTTTTGAGCTCCTGGCTGAGGCATCACTGTTTCACTTATCTCTTAAGACCCTGCTCATAATTGCTCAATGTCCGACAAGCAGAGAGGACTCCAGGCATTATCTGTTAAGGGCCCTCTAATCCAGTTCATAAGGACAGAGTGATAATCAGGACACCACAGAATCCTTCTAAAGTCAACGTGGAATTTCACATGAGCCCTGAGCTGCTGTCTGGAGAGCCCCAGGGGCAAACACAGGTGGCCCCTAACCCCTGGAAGGGCCATGGGGATTTGAGGGTACAGCTCGGGGCCAATCAGACAAGAACAACTTGTGAAGGAAAAGGACCTTGTCTAGAAAAGCAAAAAGGTTTTTTTTTTCCTTCTTTAGTGGGGGCTGGGTGAACGTGTGACTGCTGCACGTGTGTGTGTGCGCATGTGTGTATTTGCACACGGTAAGTGTGTGTGGGCTTCCTGCACAAAATTCACAGGTCAGCCCAGGCCATGAAGGGCCAGAGGCAGAGCCATGCGTCTGACAGGCGAGAGCATGCAGAGGCTCTGGTGAATCAGACTGCGCTTCCTCAGGCCCACGGGGAGCTTCCTGACAAATGCCGTTGCTCTTGGGATGGGGGGCAGGCAGTGTGCCACTCCATATGGGCGCAGCTCGATCTGTCAGGTGACTGTCGCCCTTCATGGGACACCGGCACGTTGCTCTGACTGATGGAGCCTCTGTGGGGATGTCACAGAGGCTATGCAGGTGTGAGCTCAGATGCCACCAGTTCTTCTACCTGAGCTGACAAATGGAGCTCCCTTCCCCTCACACGCAAGGAAAGACAGCTTTAAAATGGCTCTGAGAGCTAAGCTGGGCCTCTCTTCTTTCTTCCTAGGGCTTCCCCAGCTAGACCACAGGGTTGTGCCGCGCTCTCTTAACACTTCCCCACCGTGAGCAAGCAGGAGTGACCCCCAGAACTGCACCCCTGTCTCCGCCCTCCCCAGGCCGCCTGGCAGCCTGAGCTGGTCCAGAGCCTCTGCCCCCAAAGCCTCCACCTGCCGGAGCCAGGACACAGCTGACAGCCATGCTCTGAGGATGGGTGAGCACTTTGGGCTGCAGCAGCCTTGGATTCCAGACGGCATATAAGAAAGGGCTAATTGGTGTTTGGGGTTCTGGTTATGCAACCCCTAAGACAAAGGTGCAGTTAAAGTGTTTTTATTTGGGAGGGAGGGGGTGTGAAAGAAGGGAAGAGGCTGCTGAGCAAGGTTCCATGGGAGCTCAGGAGGCACTATGGCACAGGCTTTGGAATATTCTCATCTGGGAGGAAGTTGGGATGTTTGTGCATCCAATCCCATCAGCTCCTGCATAAGGCCTGCTCGCACGATGTTGGTTACCTGGGCTGTGAAGACAAAGGGTCTTCCAAGGCTTTGGAAGCACCCTCAGGGACAGTGAGGTGGAACCTCTGTGTCCGGTCCTGGCAGGTGCGCTGGGAGGCTAAGGCCTGAGAGAGGCCAGCATCAACTCCACGGGGCTTGCCCAGGGCTCATTTCCTGGCCAGGTTAGTCAAGGTGATGGGACAAGGGAAATTTGAGTGTCCCAAGGCTGTGACTCTTTGCTGACTAGCTTTTAGTTACCCTTTTAGTTAACTACTGTGGGAGTTTCTAAGCTGTTGGTCTCCTAGGACCTGAGGCTTCTTGCTGCCTGGGTAAGACTCTACCATCTCCCCCTCCTTACCAGGCAAGCATGGTCCCCGGCCTCCACCCACTAACCTAGGGCAGTTGCATTTTTGGAGCAGGCCACGGAGTATGGGCTTTACTGTCCACTCCTGAGCTGAGCTGTGACAATGAGCCACCTCGGGGCCTTTCTCTCTCCACCTGGAAAGTGGGTACCTTGTAGACAAGCAAATGGGGAAGCTAGAATGATCCATAGCATTGGAATAGATCTGAGAACATGATTGTCAGCTCATTTATCTTAATATAGATATAGATGGATGCATGTAGAAATATTTATAAATCTGTGTGTGTACAGGGGTTATTATAACATACACACATACATTTCCTTGTTTTGTCAGCTGAAAGGGCCAAGAAGTAATGACAGCCCAGAAAAAACTAGCGCACCTGTACCCAGACCTTGGTTTCTATTACCATTCTCAGAGATAGGAACCATGGCTCTTGGAGAAATTGCCAGTTCTAGGACTGAAATGGGAAATATACAAGATGAGATTGAAGCATCTTATAGTGTCAGGAAATCAGAAAGTTTTCAACCTACACAGATGCACATGATAGGGGCTGAGTGTCACCAGGATGCAGGAGCCAACTGAAAGAACTCCTAAAGGCCAAAGCTGGAACAATCTGACCCACAAAATAGATAATGTAGCATTGGATTATAACCCAAAGAATAAAATACATACCCATGTGTCCATTTGGACATAGATAAATAATTGAATTAAACAAATAAATGGAGAGAGTAGACATCTCCTAAACATAAGAATTCCCAATCATTTATATAGATTATTCACCCTCAGTCAGGTAGATTAAAATTCACTTTCTTTAAGCATGAGCTGCGCATAGTGAATTTGTTCCAAAGTGCACAGTATGGAAAGAGGGGTAAGAAAGAATAACCTCACAGTAGAGAAACCTGGCCTTAGTCAGATGATCAAGGTCAACATCAACAGGGATAAGTGATATTGACGGTATGATGGGATTGACAGTGATAAAAGACAGCATTTTATAGTCTTCCTCCCCAGAACCCATAATTTCAGTCTCACCATGAGAAAAACATCAGACAAACCCAAATTGAGGAACATTTTACAAAATAACTGACCAGTGACCAAAATAACTTCAAGCCCATCAAGGTCATTAAAAACAAGGAAAGCTGGAGAAACTGTTAAGAGTCCAGAAGATCCTCAGGAGACATGGTGACTAAATGAATGGGATCCACGTCACTTGAGTGGCTGGAGAATCCTTTTTAGCTAGAGGGACTCAGTTGACGGCAGCTTCTGCAGCCAGGTGGATTAAGACCATCCCGCGAGACAGGGCATTTGATGGAGCAGCTGTGGTTTGGCCTGGGCCATCACCTCTAGCCTCTTCCTTGCCGGGCCTTTCCCTACAGCCCGTGCCCCAAGGCTCCCTTGTCATTTCTTCTACTCGTTCTTGGGAAAACAGGGCAAGAGAGGAGTTTTGATGATGTGAGGATGCAGTGATGTGTTTTAACGCACTGTTTCCTGGGGACCTGGAATGAAAATTTTAACAGCTCAGAAGCTGTGCACTGAAAGTGCCTCTACTGTGGGTTCTCAGAAGGGTATTCCAACTAAATTGAAGAAATAAATATGCATCTTCCTCGTTTTTGTTGAGCGATCACCGCACAGAGCCCGAATCCTTCAGTGCCAATGTGCTCCTCCGCGGAAAAAGCAGCTGTCTCCAAGGGGCCTGGCTGTGCACCCTTTCAGCTCTGTCTGTGGCTCGTGGCTGTCAGGCCCCATGCTTCACAGGACCTGCCTAGAGCTGACCTGCCGTACCACACCAGGGAACAACCCAGAAATGGCAAGAGAGAGAAAACTGTGGGAGAAAAATCCACCAAGGAAAATGTCTACAGTGTACGTCATCAGTACCTCAGTGCACAAAGGGTCCACATACAAGCAAGCCCTTGTGCTGGGGCAGGTCCTTCCTGAGAAGGAATGGAGGGAACTGAGTCTGCAATGCCCTGACATTAGTCAGGGTGGGCTCTGTGGGTTGTGCCATCTCCTCTCTACCTCTCCCTGCCCACATCTGGGTACCCAGGCTCCTGAGAGGTCTGGTACAGGGGAACCGCTCAGCCCTACTTTGCACCTAAGTGGGTCAGATGCCCGGACCCTTGGCATCTGACATTTATTCCACTGTCCCCTCATGCAGTTGTATTTCCCTGGCACCCGGCATGAGCTTGGTTTCAGCCTTTCTCCAGATCTCTGCAGAAACACTTCCAGGACGGCCCCGTGGTGGTGTTTAATGAATGGAAACGTTCTCTCACAAACAGAAAGAAAAAAACCTATACCAATCCCCAAACCTGTTAGTTGGAAAATATTCCAAGATCAACACATTTTAATTCACTAATTAATACAGCTAAAAGGCATTTTTCATATTAGACTTATTAAAATCACTTGTATTTAAGTGTTTTTGAACTCATATTTTCCGATGCTGTGCGTTTTTCTAAAGTGTTCTAGTCATGTTATGCAAATGCCTATTTAAATTACCAGGGGTATTTGTTTTCTATTTCTACTCTGTAAAACATAATTTTAATACAAGTTATTTGTGGAATGCACATTGGAAAAAAGAAAATAAGATTTGAGATGGCATTTCTATGATAATTTTATTGCAAATGTTGACCATGTTTTTGTATTTGTCTGCAAAAGGTAATGCAAAATATACATAAGACATATTTCTGGGATTTATTGTTGTATGTGACTAAATTAGTAAAGGAAAATTTGCTTCATTTTTGAATCCAAGGCAGGGCAGTCCATCACCCCGTGAAGCATGTTTTAGAGGGAACAGTCACGGCCACATAGCAGGCTGAACTCTACACCATCACAGAGAGAAAATTTGCTCTTGCTCTGTGCTTAAACAAGATTTTCTGACACCTGTGTGCTGCCAGACATGACATTTGAGGCAAAAACACAAGCCTGTGCAGAGGACAGGGAGACTCAGCTTGAAGTAGGACAGGAATGCTGAGCGAAGAACATGACCAGGGCTCTCTGGAGTGACAAGGTGGTAAGTGCAGGGGGTCAGACTCCAGGACGGGAGAGAGCCTTGGGAGAGGACCCTGGGTGGTGGTGTGGGGAGTGGAGGGGTGGGTCTTCCCCTGTAGATTTATCCAAGATGTGTAGACTTTCTCCTGCCAGCACCTTTATGATGCATGTGTGATATAGGCAGGATAAGATGGCTAGAGGCAAAAGGCAAAATGGAGGGAGGGAACTCTATTAAAATTAGATAGTAATGCTATTTCTGAGCTTCCTGGCAGCCAAAGCAAAAAAGGAAAATATAATGAGCTCAATGTCTTTCATTGTCCAGTCAAAGGATACCTACATCTTAGAGGAGAGATACCTATTCCTTAGCCTTCCAATCTCAGAGGAATACATGGCCCTCCCTGACTCCACCTCCCACTGCCAAAGGAGATCAGAAACATAGCAAGCTCTGAACCCCAACAGTGAGTTTACAGAAGATGCAGAAAGGCCCTTAGGAAGGGTGATTGGGTTCAAATGAAGGGTCTGGTGGTAAGTCACAGTTTCTGTTCCTGTGTTAAGGTGGGGGGCACCTGTAATAGAATGAGACTTCATCTCCAAGCCCCCAACCCCATCCTACAGGGCAGCCCTTGCTCACTCTTACGTGTGGAGCCCAGGTCTGGATTTCTCCCCAGGCTCCCCTGAGGCCCTGGGAAGGAGGCTGCTATCCTGAGTGCTGGCTGGGGCACAGGGCCGGCGAGGGGAGTGCTGCAGGGCACACGAGCTGCTGGGGACTTCATTTCAATCAGTGTTTTTTCCTTTTAGGTGCTAGTGATTGGTGCTATACAAAGCAGGGAAGGAAAACACAAACTACCCAGCTGCCACGCGGGGTAAGCCCTGCACTGACACCTGTGCAGAGAGGCCTGGAGAAGCGGCTCCCAGCATCTCCTGAGCACACACTGCTGGCTTTGTCCCCGGGGACACGGTGCATGTCTCTTGTCAGGACCCCACAGTGGGTGCCTTTAGGGCCAGAGAGTTGAGCTCTCAGCCAACTTGTGTTCAGATCAAAGCTGTGTGACTTTGGGCCAGGCCTTCCCCACCCCAAGTCTGTCTCCTCACCCCAAAACACGGAGAAGACAACACTAGCCACGTAGAGACGCTGTGAAGCTGACATTGTAAAGAATGTGTGCAGAGCACCATCTCACAGATGCTGAGGGCCCTCGAGGACCACGATGACAGTGACAATGGGAGTGGGTGTGGGTGGCCCAGAAGAGCTCGAAGTGCTCTGTGTATGTGAAGCTGTTACTCTGAACAGTGATCCTACGAGGTGAAATGTGACTGTTACCACTCCCAGTTCATGTAAGAGGAATTGGCTCAGAGTGGTTCCGTGACCTCACAGTGATGCACAGCATGTCAAGGGTGGGGCTGGGATGAGGCCAAGTACCCCGAGTTTCATTCAGTGCTCCCTTTGTCTCCTGCGGCTGCAGAAGTGTCTCATCTGATCACTGGGCAGGACCAGGCCTTGGCAGGACGATGAGGGCTCAGCCGGACACAGGCCACACGTGCTGGGGGTGTTGCTTTTCACCTTTCCTGATTCTCCCTTTCCCCTGGCGCCATTAGAGCTGGGTTAATTAGGTAAGGCCTGTGACCCATATCTAGAAAGGGGAGCGGGAGGCCCCCAGTTGGGTTTCCCCATTCCCCCCACCTTGAGTGCTCCTTGCTGCTCAGACCTGGTGAGCAGGTGATGCCCATGTGAGGCCTGGGAGCCCACGGATTTCCTTTCTCGGAGCAGGGACCGTGCTGTGTTGAGTCACTCAAATGGGCATGTGCAGCCTCCCCCTGGACAGACCTATTCAGAGGGCCATTGCTGGGGAGCCTGTGGCTGGAGAGCCAGCTGCCCTGGTGGCCACGTGCAGAGACCAGACCAAAGGCCTGGACCGGAGGTGCAGGAGCCTTGACAAACATTTTAACGTCTGAGGCCTTTTGAGGCATCGATAAGCTCGGATCTTCTCCCCAGAAATTCTAAAAGAGTCCCTGTTTCTGGGGGGGCATGGAAAGCCCTCAGGCGGGGGTTTGCTAAGTGTCACTGCTCCCCAGGGTGGGTGCCCTTCACAGTCCGAAGAAGAAGAGGCTTCTTCCTGGGCCAGGTCCACTGGGAATCAGCCCTCAGGTCTCCATTCCCGTCCTCCACTCTGGGCCACTGTCCTCTCCTACATCTGAGCCGGGTCTCAGCAGAAGGTGGAGCCGCTGGCAGCCCGGGCTGCTTCCCTGCCAGGGCTGGGCGCGACACCCATGCAGCTCTACAGCTGGGGCTGCAAACACATATAGAGCGTCAGCACAGTCCCTCAGGTTCACCCAGAGGAACATGCCTGCCCTCCAGGGAGGTTTCGAACCCAAGTCTCCAGATGTTTACTGAGCTCCTTCTCTAAGTCCAGCTCTGAAAGGGGCTCGGGATCCAATGGGGACTGAGGCAGATGCGGGCCTGGGCTCAGGGGCTTGCAGGCTGGAGGCAAAGAAGGACACCACATAAATGGTCACAAATTAGTGTTCATAGCTGGCAAAGTGATTCAGAGGAGAGACAGGTTAGTGAGGTCCTCCCCTCAGTGCTGCACAAAAGGTTCCCTGGAGAAATAGGGCCTGAAAGGGGGTAGTGGGGTGCTCACCCATCTGATTCACAGTTGATGAGTAAGCTCCCACCATGTCCCAGGAGCTGGGTGAGGGCTGGGTGGACACAGCTGATCAAACCTGGCAGGACTATTCTTCCCTGGGAGATCACGGTCGAGAGGAGGGTGGAGGGAGGCAGGCCAGGAATGAACAAAACAATGCCATAGTTTTGGGGTTGATGATGATTAGTGTAATGAAGAAAATGAAATAGAGGATGAGCAGGGCACTGTTGGTGGGACCTACAGCTGAGGGGATAAGGAAGGTCTCTCTGAGGAAGCGATGCTGCAGCAGTGACTGAATGAGGTGAGAAGCCAGCTGGTGAGTTGGGAGACAGGCTGGCAGATAGAAGAGCAAGTGTAAAGGCCCTGTGGCAGGGAGGAAGCAGGAGTGTGAAAGAGCACAAGGAGGCCTGTATGCCTGGAGCATGCAGGGGAGAGGGGCATGAGAGGAGGGGTCTGCAAGACCAGAGGGAAGAGTCTGCATTCTATTCTGAGTGCAGTGAGGAGCCACCAGAGGAGTTAAGAGAAGACTGACTAATTTGGCTGTGCTAAAAAGAAACCCCTCTACACTGTGCAAGGTGATACAGCAATTCCTCAAAAAAAAACCCCCAAAACATACAATTACCATATGATCCAACAATTCAATTTCTGAGTATATATTCAAAAGAATCGAAAGCATGGTATCAGATATTTGTACACTTGTGTTTATAGCAGTATTATTCACAATATCCAAAATGTGGAGGCAATCCAAGTGTCCATCGACAGATGAATGGATAAACCAATGTGTTACATACATTCAATGGAGTATTATTCAGCATTAAAATGGAAGGCAATTCTGACATGCTATAACACGAGTGAAGATAGTATGCTAAGTGAAATAAGCCATTCACTAAAGGACAAATATTATATGATTCCGTATATATGAGGTTCCTAGACATTTATGGAGACAGAATGGTATTTGCCAGAGGCTGGGGAGCAGAGGGAAAGGGGGGTTATTGTTTAATTAGTGCAGTGTCAGTTTTGCAAGATGAAAGAATTCTGGAGATGATGGTAGTGAGGGTTACACAACAATGTAAATGCACCAACACTGGTCTATACGCTGAAAAAGGTAATGTTTATGTTACGTGTATTTTACGCACCGAAAATCCTTCTGGCGGCTATGTAGAAGGAAGTAGGGAGCCAGCCCAGGTCAGGGCTAATGATGACTTGGATGAGGGTGGAAGAAGTGAAGATGAAAGGAAAAGCAGCCCGATTGGAGGTGTACTGGGGAGCTGGCACTGCCAGGACTTCCTGACAGGCTGTGCAGCATGAACGGAGCGAGGGATGGAGGGAGTCCTGGGTTTCTGGACTGAGGAATTCACCCAAAGAGTTTGCTCTGGAGCAGTTTGCAGAGATTGGTTAAGGTGGACAGAGCAAAATCTGAACCGAGGCCACCTACAGACATGACTTTGAGGGACCCCAAAGGGGTAGAAGCCCTGGAGCCTGTAGGAAGCAGTTTGCAGGGCCAGGGCAAAGCTTAATGGATGGGGTCTGATCTGGTCTTGGAAGAGAGGAACACAAACACAGACGAAGAGAAGTTGGGAAGGCGGAGGTAGGGAAGGACGGAAGACCGGAAGGTGTCTGCCTGGCCTGGATTTTAGGGAATGATAGAGTGCTGATGGGGATGACCGAGGCTTTCTGCCCAGGTCCTGAATGCCCAAGTGAAGAGTCCAGATGTTATTCAACAAGCACAGCTTTGACTGGTTCCTACAGAACAGAAGGGAGAGAGAGAAGTCCAAGTGAGGCTGGCTACTATCAGGAGATGGCTTGCCTGAGCATCCAGGTGCCCCAGGCTCTGAACTGCCTCAGTGTAGGGGGCAGGAGGTGGGCCACTTCCATTCCATCCCGGAGATGGAAGATCCTAGAACAGATTGAGGTCTCTGTGAGCCATCTTCTTCCTCCTTACCTGGCCTGATCTTGTCTACCCAGCCTCTCTCCATTGTTCACAGAGCTCCAGACACATTGACCTTTCTGCTGTTCTGCAAACTCATGTGCTTTTTCAGACTCCAGGGCCTTTGCACTTGCTCTTTCCTCTTCCCTTTGCCAGCAAGGTTTTCCCACCAACCATTCACTTGGTTCCTTTTCATCATTTGAGTCTCTGCTCAAATACCTCCTCCTTTGGGAAGCCTCCCTGACTGCGCTCCAAAGCCTCCCCATCCCATCCCGGTTTCACCTGCCTTTGGGTTCTTGTCACTGAAGTGAACCTGCTTGTTTCTTGTTTATTGCATGTCTCCTGCCTCTACCCCAAGCAGAAAGGAAGCCTCAGAGCCTGAGACTTTGTCCATCCTGGTTATAACTGTGTTTTCAGGACTAAAACTGTGCCCTGTGAAGTGAATACCATCACTATTTGCTGAATGAGTGTTTTAGGGGCTGTCAGGACAACCGGAGATCTAGCAGGCCCAGGGTGATCCGCAGGGACCCAGGACTCCAGACACCACCCCACCCCACCCAGGAGGGTTTCTGCTTTGTTCTCCCTTGGGCTTTCGGCAGCAGGAAGGCCAACGGTGTTCTGGGTTTGGTTTTTGTAATTGGTTTGATATGATCATGAAAAGTATCTAAAAATTGGACAGCTGGAAATGTTTTTCCTCCCATTTATTACTTAAAACAGCCTTAGAGTTTGAGGTTGTTTTTAAAATCAGATTCTCCGCACTGAAAAAATAAAAAAATCTAAAAAAAATACCACAAGCCCACTCTTGCATATTTTTGAAGAGACCCCACAAGGTCACGACAAGGCCTCTGCTTGTGGGGGCAGGGCTCCTCCGGGCTCCAGACAAGAACCGGGAAGCGTCCAGAGCTGGGGCTCAGCCATCCTGCCGCTGTCGTATCAGGAGGAGAAGATAAATTAAGATGAGTGTATTGCACAGTTAGACATTAACCACGACAGTGAAAAAGTATTGTGAATGTTAAAATGGCCCAGACTAAAATATACTGAGGTTAAAATACAGGGTAACTTTACAAATCACTAATAATTTCTTTGGCTTTCACTGCAATAACATTGATTTAATTCATTAGATTCCTTTCTAAATCTATATTTCAGTTTTAGAGTTGTCAGTTTCTGTTAATGACAATTTTGCCCCATCTGTTCCAACATGAAAATGAGGCTCCTTGCAGCAGACAAGATAGATCTTTAAGAGTTTAAGAAGGAGAAGTCTTAAAGGTATTTCACTCAGATTAGGCCCTGTTTGATGATTTCACACTCAAAATGAAGCTACCCACAAAAAAAAACTTTGCGTTGACACCGGAGGAATGGTGAACACCCTCCCCCAGCAGCATCCACTGCCTTGCCTGCCCGCCGGTGGCTGCCCTCAAGTCAGATGGGCCCACTGCGTTGTCATTGGTTTGTATGTTGGAGGGGAATACTCAAAACATTTCCACTCATTTTTTTTTTTTTTAATGACAGAGCAATAATTCTGGGTGTCAGCATATCAGAATTCCAGTGGCTGTGATTAGAATGAAAATGTGGTGCTGTAATTTGGCCATTCAAGTCATCATCTTACAGTAAGTCGTTTCCGTAAGCCCAGTGAGCTTCTGTCTGCCAAGGGGCAGTGTCTGGCTTCCCAGCTCTGTGAGAAACATCTTTGACAATCCCCTCCAGCCCACCAGCCCACTCCTCTGTCAGTCTCCTGCAGGAGATAGTTTTGAAAGCGTGGGTGAGTGTGTCCAAATCTGGGACAGATGAAAGCACTGGAGGGCCCAGCGCAGGCTGGACACAGTCTTCGTCCCAGAATGCGAGAGTACTCGGATTCCCTGAAGAGGATGGGCCCTGCCTGGCCACAAATAGGGAGGCGTTCCTGAGCCTCAGGCATGGCCGCATGTTTGGGGGGCGGGGAGATGTTCCACTCATTATCAATCATGGAAAAATAAACCCACCCATGAAGGAAGACACATGACCCAAGGAACCAGGGATTTTTACAATTTGAAAACTTTCTGGAAAAATATGCAGACATTAAAACATATATGGAATTAAGCTGGATCCTCAAAGTTAATATTCACCATATGTATTTACATTCAACTCAACTCCAACAAGTTGAGTACTGCACGACAGCACAGAGAAAGAGGAGATTGCCTCTCACACGAGCTGACATTAAGTTGAGTTACTGTTCTGCTGTAGACTTCTCTGTAAAGTCTAAAGACAGTTGAGAAAATCAGTCTGAAAATTCTCCTTGTGGATATGCCTTCTAATTTCGAATACAAATTAGTGAAATTTTCACATTTCAGATGTCACACCTTGAGCAAATTAAAAATCAACAAAAATACTAAGGGTCTATGTTACCTGCTCAAGTGTTCAGAATGTATAAAAACTTTAATCAAACACTTGGGTTTGCTCAGTTTCAAATTGTGTTAGTTTAATAGTTTCTTTTCTGCTGTTTATATTAATGACATATTCCCATCTAAATATATTGCCATGCTGAAAAGCCATCACAACATTTCTAAGGTTGAATGAATGCAGTTGTATTCATGATTTTTTAATAAAAAGATCTCTTTCTATTAAGTCCCCTCTTTTTTTTTTTCTCCAAAGATCGAGGCTCGCTACCGTGTGTGCAGAGGCTCGGGAAGCGATATAAATACACATCGGTAGCACCTCATTTAGTGCGCAAATGCCTGCTCTGTAGCCACGGAGAGCTGAGGAACCACCGCTTTCTCACATGTCCCAGCTGAGGACGAGGCCATCGAGGGTCTGGTGGAAACACAAATTGCTTTTTGTAAGCATCGACTGAAGATCTCATCACTTGGGAAAATGTCTTAATTTGCTCTTCTCGGCAAAGCAGTAGCACACACTCCTGATTCCGTGGGTGCGGCCCCCGCCTCGTCTAGATGGGTGAAGGATGTGCGAGGGTATAAATGCAGGGTGAGGGTGGCTGGTTGTCCTCTCGGGGCTTGGTTGTCCTCTTGGGATATGAGACCTTCCCTCCTGGATCACTGAAGACACCTCCAGAGAGCTCCTGCCCCTCTTGTTTAGGGTTCCTATGCTCCCACTCTCACTGGGGCTTGTCTGGGACTCTGAAATTAGTCACACAGTCTGCTGGGCTCAGGGAGAGGCCTCATGTGGGTCTCTAGTTTTGGCAAAACCGAAGCCAAACTTTCTAGTTCTATAAAATTGATCTGTTGTCAGGGAGCAGAGCAAGGGAGGGAGGGTGAGTCATAGGTTATTCAAAGGTTATTTAGAGATATATTCTCCAGGAGCCAGCGGGCTCTGGACTTGCGACCGAGGACTCCCGCTCTGAACTCTGTAAATGGGTGAACTGTGCAAGACAGCTTCTAAAGAGTTTTCCTGCCTCAGGATTGTCCCCTTATGGAAAAGAGCCAGATCTTTTAACACAAGTAAGTTCGATTGAATCATAAGTGCCCCATACTATAAATACAAATAAATGCATTATTATCCCTACTTTTACAGTTATTATGTAAAGTGAGGCATAGGATCTAGTCATTTACAAGGTCTGATCAATATAAAGACTTCATCTGCTACCTTCCCTTCAAAGTTATTTTTGAATTTATGGGTTATTATGAAATACAGTCAAACACAGTGACTAAAAATAATATAATAGACAGGTGCTTGTGCACCACCTAGTTTTATCAGATCTTAGCAGGAGGTCATATCGGCCCCAGATTTCTTCAGAAACTAAGATGCGAGTTGCCACAGCAGTGTGCCAGGGCTCCTTGCAGTCTGGGGAGGAAATCACCCTGGCAGCGAGCTGACTGCAGGCCATGTCCTCGGCGCTTGGCCAGAGGAGTCGGCTGACCCGTAAGAGAGGCTGCTACTTGGCAGTACTGCCTTGGACTTCTTTCTTCCGCGTCTCAGCAAAGCGAAAGGAGGCGCAAACTGAAGGACACAGATTTGACCTGAAGGCCCAGCAAGAATCGTACGTTACAATGTGCACCACGATCTGTAGGCAAGAGAAATGAGGTGATTAAGGCTAAAAATGAATATGCCTGACCTGGGAAACTAGCCTTCTGAAATAATTAGGCCACGAGACATAGGACGAGGAGCCCGATTCAGGTGTCTGTTGAATAAGAGACACTTCCCCCTCCCGTGCCTTTTCTAAATTCCTTAGTTCTCGTATTGAATTGGTTTCAGAAATAGTTCATTTCTGACCATGCAGGGGATTCAATGTGTCTTCCTAAGCCAGTGTGTGATGAGATCGGGGGCTTTGCTAATCAACTAGAAATATTCCTGGATATGCAATCTTTACCTGTTTAAGAAAATTATATAATATATTTCGAGCAAATTAATTCCATCTGGACCAGTTACAGCATATAATCAGCTGTGTTATGCAAATAGTTATCCTTGTGCTTGAAATCAATAACTTATTTTCTTCTGTAATAAAGAGAAAAGGGGGAGAAGTTATTATTAATTATGTACAAAATGAAATCTTTTCTTGCAAGACTGTGGGTTCCATTTCATTGTGAAGGCCTTGTCTATGCCAATTTCTGGGACCCCAATGAGCACCTTCAGCAAGACGTCCCTAAGGCTACCTGTCGTTGGAGAGCGATACCTGCGCCTGCCTCTCTCAGGGGCGTGCCTGGTGGTCTCTGCCAGCAAGCTAGCCTGGCCCAGGCTCTTCCCTTTGGCTATAGTTCCCAGGAACACCTTATTTATAAAGCTTGCTTGACCACTGTTAGTCAGTATTAGCTCCAGTTACAGATGAAGTTAATGACAATATTGATTATGCCATAACCCATGTTAATACTGAGTGTATTGCCAGCTTGCCATTGGGCCCTATTTATGAGCTATTTCTGCCCTCCCGATCATGGCCGAGTCCTGCAGGAAAATCACTCTTCACGCTCGATTCTGATCAGGAGTATCCCTCTTGTGACCACCTGAGGGGTAGGATGCAGGAGCAGCGGTGGTGTGACTCGTCATTTCAACCAAGAGCCTTGTATCTGCTTATATTCTCACAGACTTGTCTGTAGCTCAAATGGTAAAGAATCTGCCTGCAATGCAGGAGACCAGGGCTCCATCCCTGGGTTGGGAAGTTTCTCTGGAGAAGGGAATGGCAATCCACTCCAGTATTCTTGCCTGGAGAATTCCATGGACAGAGAAGTCTGGTGGGCTACAGTCTGTGGGGTCGCAAAGAGTCGGACACAACTGAGCGACTAACACACATAACGTTCCCACAGAGGTCATCATCACTTTTCCCTTTTCCTTCAAACAGGACCTCTGTGTTCAGGGGCCCCATGAAGGGAGAATCCTCTGAACTGCACAGAACCGGGGTGGCCAGGTGGGGGCCCTTCTCCCGCCTGGTCGCACCCCAGCTGATCCTATAGAATATTTTTTGGGGGTTGTTACCCCAGGATTTGCTCTCATGGAAGCTGATGGATTTCCTGCCTGGCATGCAGAGTCACAGTCACTTGAACGTGGAAACCCGTCAGAGCATCCGTGGGGCTGCGGCATGGTTATTTTTGGCCAGCTGCCATTTCATTTACGAGGTACTTGTATTTGACAAACGGATCTCATTTATGCACAGATATCAGGCTTCTTCCTGCCTGATTATCAGGCACGAGACCCCGCCCTGACCTCAGTCCCACGCCTGTTACCTCAGTGGAGGGGCCATATCGTATCCTGACTCCGAGAAGGCCCATTGCAAACACAAGACTGTCCCTGTCCTTCAAGCAGAGTGTCTGATCGAACCTTTATTAGCACAGTGTGGACTCCCTGCACCCAGTCTCACCTCTGGAGGTCTTATTGGTTCCCCGGGGGGCAGACTGGGGCCTTCAGGAGACTCAGGAGAAGCTGAGGGCCAGTGGCCGGGCTCACCCACATGCTGCAGCAGGGGGAGGGGCAGGGCCCACTCTGGGGTGGGCAGGGGCAGCCTCCAGGGCCCAGGGCATGGCCAGCAAGCCCAGGTTGTCTAGGGAGCCCTGGGCTCTGAAGTCTCTTCCTCCTCTACCCTCCCTGCCTTGGCTCTTGGCCCTTCTCCCTTCCTCCTCCTGGGAGGCAGGTGGGGTCTCCGAGTGTGATGGCAGGCAGACACCTCGTTAACCACCCTTCTTCCATCCAGGCCTGTTTATGGATTCCTCTGACCGAGTCTGCCAGGCGGCTTGAACCGGTTGTGGACAGCTGGGCTGCTTGGCATTTTATGGTGAGTGGCGGCTTCCCAAGGCTGTAACTGCCTGTGTCCGTGGGGTGCCCAGCGACGTGACTCCCCTGCCTGGCACTCCTGAAGGGCGCCCTCTCCGGGGGCCCAGCCCAGCCGGACCCGGCAAGCCACTTGGCCACCCTGGCAGGTGAGAGCAAGGGCCGAGGGCCGTGCACGGGGAGCCCAGGCCAGGCAGCTGGCAAAGGCTCCACCCAGAGGGAGCCCCCATTCCATTCCAGACTGACGTTTTCATGATAATGATGCCTCCTGGGGAGGCACCTTATTGCTCTTCACAGGAGCAATCTCTATCGAGAGAAATTAATTGTTTTGTTGTTTGGAAGAAAAGAAATGGAAGAATCTATTTTAAAGTGTTCTCCCCACTTGGAGGAGGTGAAAGGCAAGTCGCAGGTGGCTCTCTCAGACCCTATTTCCTGGGAGGTTTCCATGGGTGACTTCTGCCTGGGATTAGTCAGGGGATTGCGGAGGAGCTGAGGCCCAGGGGGGCCTCATGCAGGGCACACCCTTGAGTTTAAGCTGCAGCTCCATCGTGTACTAACTGGGCTGTTCCTTGTCTTAGTTTCCTGATCTGGAAAATAAGGCAATACGTATTTTCTTATGGGATGGTTGTGAGGATGAAATGAGATACTGTATGTCCAGTGCTTCACCTGGAACATAGCAGGTGCCCAGAAATTGGCTAATGGTAGGAACTGCACACAGGGGGGATTTGGCAGCTGGCTGACTCCTGACTCTCTGTGGGCCAGATCCAGGTGCCTCTGTGTTTCCGCAGCCCCTATGGGGCTGTGCCAGTGCATGTTAATCTGCCCCATGTAGAGTCCTGTGCCCTTTAGTCCTGAGGCTCTGACCAGCCTCTGTTACTCGCCTAAAGGGCCACCTCCCCTTGGCTCTGAGAAAGGGGGGCAGTTGCAGCCTCACTTTCACCTTCACTAGGCTCCAGCCCCACCTTTAGCTGGACCACTGGGTTCCATCACACCAAAGGCAGCACCCAACCCACTTTCCAGGGATGCTCCATAAACCTCGTACCTGCACATACGGGCACATCCTAATGGAGACCCCTGCAGCACATTTAGCATTTACAGAGCATCTGGGAGATAACAACTTTTACAGGAGGGATTTTAATTAGTGCTCTGGCTAAACATGGTGGAGTTAACATGGGCAGAATTGGCTGGTGTACTGACTTCCGCAAGAGGCATCTGGCCGGGAGAAGTGGCCATGTTTATCACCTGGTCCCTGGCTTTTGTGGAGGTGGAGGTCAGGGTCGTGCTGAGACTCACCCAGAGAGAAGCAGGGTGGGGTGCAGTCTCCTAGTGCCCTGTGCTTAGAAGAGCCTCGTGTTGGTAATGCTCTGCTCTCATCGTCTTGAAATTCTTAATAATTTAATCATCCCTAAGCTGAACGTAGAGAGTGTCGGGAGACTGTGAGTGTATCAAGAAGTGAAATAAAAACAGCCGTGTACGTTTTGTGCAGCATTCCTTCTCTTCTGAATGAGATGCACATGGATATACAAGCTACGAAACACAGATTGGGTAATTTTGGTGATTCTTCAAGTGAGTTACATGCTCTTATATTTGTGTTTAAAATTGGCATGACACAATACAAAGTGGACAGTAAAATTCTTGTTAATAACACAGTTTTAATTTTTCTTCACTTGAAATGATGTTAAATAGCAATCTTAAAACACCATGATACACTGAGACACCACAGAAGAAAAGCAAATGCTTTATACTTTAGTGAGTGCATGCTCAGGCACTTCAGTCGTGTCTGACTCTTTGTGACCCTATGGACTATAGTTCACCAGGCTCCTCTGTCCATGGGATTCTCCAGGCAAGAATCTAACTGGAGTGGGTTGTCATTCCCTTCTCCAGGGGACCTTCCCATCCCAGGGTTTGAACCTGTGTCTCCTGCCTTGCAGGTGGATTCTTTACTGCTGAGCCACTGGGGAAGCCCCTTACATTTTAGAACCTTAACCTAAAGGTATTTTCCCTCTACTCTTTGAACAAGGGGCTCCACATTTTCATTCTTCATGGGGTCTTGCTTGCTATGCCTCTGTCCTGGGGCTTTGGCTCAAGAATTCATGAGGCCAAGTGAGATAGAATGGGCAGAGTGAAGATAGAAGTAGTACTAAATTGCCTCTGTTAGCCTTTGCCAGGAGCCAGCAGCTGCCCTCAGCATCTCCATGGATTTTCTCATTTAATCCTATAAACCCACAAGGTGGGTACCTTTATTATGCCCATTTTACAGATAAAGACATTCAAGTCCAGAGAGGTTAAGAAACATGGCCAAGAAGGCACAGAGCCAGTGATCAGAGCCCAGCTGGGGTCCAGAGCCAGACTTCTTTGCCATCTCCTTATTCTGCTGCTCTGTTTGGCCCATTTTATGGGATGAGGGCACTGAGGCTCAGAAGCGCAGCCCTAAGTCGCAAAGGGGCAAGGCAGTAGCAGGCCTGGGACTCAGTCTCAAACCCTTGACACCCACACTTCCACTCCTTCCCCTAACCTGCATTGCCTCGTCTGGGCTGGAAACGTTTTCCTCTTTCCTCTGAAAGAGCATGTCATCATCATTTGTCGTCAAGGGCCCCAGCTTTCATATTAATAACTCAATGAGTGACTTTGTTCCACATTCCTTTTTGAGTGATGACTCGGGACCTCAAAATAGCTGTGACTGCCCTCTTGTTGGTGCCTTCACACTTGCACACAGACCCCTGCATGCTGCATAAGGACACCAGCACTGAGACACACGCACACACTGCTGAGACTGACAGGCACAGACCACAAATATACACATTCAGACACAACACCCGGACGCACAGACACACTTGAGCAGACATGCATGCAGATCAATACAGGTGTGAACCAAAGGTAAACAGATATACCCATGCACACATACATTCATGCACGTGAGGCAGTCAGACACATACACAGAACAGATGCAAGACCCATTGCAACACTGCCAGAAAACCCAGTAAATCACAGCCCACAGAACCATAACCTTGGGCACTGGTGTGTGTGAAACAAAAAGGGCTGTGGGAGTCTGCTCCCAAGGTTTGTTGGTGGCTCTAAAACATATCCTGATGGGTCCCCTTGCTGGAAGGAATTGAGGTAGACTACAGGGAAGTATGGCAGGAAATGACCTTGGGGTCATGGAAAATCCCAAGTCAAGGTGGCCTATTCACAGGCAAATATTTGTTCTGTATTTAAGATAAACGTAGGCTTAGCATCACCAGGTGATCATACATGTGCTTTGACATTCATGGTTCCTTCAGGAGCTCCCTACTGGCAGGGAAACTGCACTCAGCTGCAAAACCATGGCAGGGTCAGTGGGGACAGATTTGCGGGTCAGAATCAAGAGATCATAGGGCCTGAGGTGATCAAGGAAGGCTTCCTGGAGAGGGAGGTCTTGGGCAGTGCAGAGAGAGTCTCGCTTACCTTACTCCTGCCTCTTTTCCTCCTTCCTCCTTTACAATGACCAGCCCAGCTGGAGCTGACAGTAGATTGGGGGAACTCCTTGTGACAACCTCTGAGACTGTTGAGTATGAGGTATGAGTATGAGGATTTGATGAAACCAGGCACGTAAAGTGCTTTGCACATGGACTGGCCCACAGTAAGTGCCCAGATAATGTTAGGATCATCGTTTGTATTGCTCTAGCCCATGTTGCCAGCTTATCCAGGGCTAGGGCACAATTGGAAAGTGAGGATTCTAGACAGATGTTGGAAGAGTGGGAATGAGGAAACTATGAGGTTCTGAGCCCAGAAAGCACATGACGGCAACAGTCAGATCATGGGCACGGGCTTACTGTGACCACGCTGGCGTCCCCAAGTCAGTGGGGCACTGAGTTCCCAAAGCCATCCTTTCTTGAAGTCCGTTCCCTAGCTCTCCGGGTATGATTCGGTCTGGCTATGAATGGCATGGGTTCTTGCTGTGTGACCTTAGACATGTATCTCAACCTTTCTGAGTGCCAGGTGTATCCTGTGTACAATGAGAACAACAACAACATCCACCTTGAGGCAGTTTCTGGAGTTCCGATAAAAGGGAAAAACCGGAAGGCGCTTTAAAAAGGCTTACACAGGGCAGGGCAGCAAGATCCTTCCTGGGACAAGCAATTCCCCTGAAGACAGCGCCCCCTGCTGTAAGGGAGGACATCAGGGCACTGAAGAGAGGAGGTGTTCACAGGCGCTGGGCCCAGCCCACACCTCAGGAAAACCCAAGAGCTTTCCAGCCCTGGGAGGGACATTCTGCACCCTGTAGTTTCCATGGAGAAAATTCCAGTCCCTGCCATTCTGCAACCCGTTTGACCTAATTTATGCTTTATCATTTTAGGCAATTTTGTCATTTGGGTGGGAGAGTGGGTGGTGTACAGAGCAACGGTACTGAAATCCCTCATTCTGAGTCACCATTGTGCTTAAATTCAAGTCATGACATAAACGACTTGACTATATGTGAACATGTGTATACATGTCTTTCTGTGTGTATAGGTACATGAACATACGTGTGTATGTAAAGGTGGGGATGGAAGGTAAACTGGGAAAGCCCCAGAAGGCCTGTATTTGTTTTTCCTTCATTCTTTATAATCAAGCCATATATATGTGGTGAGAGAGTTGTGAATTTTCATCCTTGACCTCTGTAGACATAAAATCATCCTATTACCATATACCTGTCAAACGAGGGAGAAAATCAGATGACTATTCTTTGCCTTTTATGCATTAAAAAGAAGAAAAAAGTTATTAGTGTTTTTCCAGCCCCCAGATTGAAAACTAGCCACCCAACTGCCCCCAACTCCCTGAGGCTGGACTGAGCCCCTCCCCACCGCCCCCCCCCAACCATGATCTGATCACCTCACCCTGCCCAGCTGAGAGCCAGCGTCCCCATCTGTGGCTCTGTATCTTCTCAGAGAGGGTCTCCTGCAGCTCTCAGAGGGCAGTGTGGGGACAGTGGCAGTGTCTCTGGAAGCACGTCCCAGCTCCCCAGTGCCCGCATGGCCAGGAAATGGAACCGTCCAGATGAAGGCTCTCCTCCCCGCTGAATGACACCAAGTAATCATTCTAAAACACTTGGCAAGCCGAGGGACAGACAGCGGAAGAAAGGCAGAGGCCTTGATTTTAGTACTTTATCTAAAGGCATTTCCCCCTGCTCTTGGAATCAGGGTCTCCACGTTTTCTTTGTTTCCTAGGGTCTTGCCTGCTGTGCAGCTACCCCTGCATGTAGATCTTTGGGTGTGGGACCCCACTGGGCTTTGGCTCAGGAATTCATGAAAGTGTGAATCATGCAATAGATGCATGAAATAGGACAGGCAGTAGCAGAATAGTGATAAAAATAATACTGACTTCCTCTATTAGTTAGTCCTCTAATCAGATCAGATCAGATCAGTCGCTCAGTCGTGTCCGACTCTTTGCGACCCCATGAATCGCAGCACTCCAGGCCTCCCTGTCCAACACCATCTCCCGGAGTTCACTCAGACTCATGTCCATCGAGTCAGTGATGCCATCCAGCCATCTCATCCTCTGTCGTCCCCTTCTCCTCCTGCCCCCAATCCCTCCCAGCATCAGAGTCTTTTCCAATGAGTCAACTCTTCGCATGAGGTGGCCAAAGTACTGGAGTTTCAGCTTTAGCATCATTCCTTCCAAAGAAATCCCAGGGCTGATCTCCTTCAGAATGGACTGGTTGGATCTCCTTGCAGTCCAAGGGACTCTCAAGAGTCTTCTCCAACACCACAGTTCAAAAGCATCAATTCTTCGGTGCTCAGCCTTCTTCACAGTCCAACTCTCACATCCATACATGACCACTGGAAAAACCATAGCCTTGACTGGACGAACTTTTGTTGGCAAAGTAATGTCTCTGCTTTTCAATATGCTATCTAGGTTGGTCATAACTTTCCTTCCAAGGAGTAAGCGTCTTTTAATTTCATGGCATAAAGTCCTCTAATACTATTAGTTAGTCCTCCTTAGGAAGGAGTCAGGCATTGTCCTGAGCATTTAATCCTACAAACCCACACAGTAGGCCAAAGAGGTTAAGTAACTCAGTCAAGATGGTGCAGAGTCAATATTCAGAGTTCAGCAGCTCAGCTTCCTCAGCTGATGAAAAAATGATGCCCACTTTCTAGGAGTGTCGTAAGAATCGATTGAGGTTTGTTTGTATAGCACCAGGTACACGGCAAGCATTCAGGGAAAGTCATCATCATCGCCAGAATTGTACGAGCTGCTACCACTCTGCTGGGCTTCCTGATGACTCAGAGGTAAAGTACCTGCTTGCCAATGCAGGATCCCTGGATTGAGAAGGTCCCCTGGAGAAGGAAATGTCAACCCCAGTATTCTTCCCTGGGAAGTCCCAGGGCCAGAGGAACTTGAAGGCTAAAGTCCATGGCGCTGCAAAAGAGTCAGACATGACTTAGCAAC